>NW_026884643.1:0-5812 GCF_032173495.1 Musca vetustissima
TTCATTTACATTTTCCGCATTTACATATACACACTCAGCTTCAGCTAAGCCAAATTGTTTTATGACCCACGACATGGTAATGTATCTGGTCATATGTTAATGGTGGACCGACCGACCATATTTATTCATTAGAAATGGCTTTGACTTTGTTAGCTGGCCATCGTGTGATGCCACCATGGGGATGTTGGCAGTTTATTTACGAAAAATATTGGCAATTTGTTGTTGACATCGTCGTTGCTGCTGCTGTTGTTGTTGTAGTATTAAACGTTGATATTAATATAAATCATGATCAGACGTTTAAACCATTTATTTAAGGTTTATGCAACATTGTTCACCAATCCCATATTATTTGTATTGGATGAAAAACAAGTGTATATGTATGTGTGTGTGGCAGTGAAAATATAACATAGAAGAATGAAACGTGCATTGGCTTCTCTCCCTCCTCCAACATAATTCCCATCATAGCCCATTCAATCCATGGCTGCAGAATAACAAAAATTAAACACATTCCTGCGACTATATGTCTTATTCCTTTTAGTCATGTGTTATTGTGTGTGAGTGCGCGTGTGCGGCATCGGATTCATGGTATAAAGTACATTAGTATGACAATTCACACACAATGTAAATCCAATAAAATCCAGTGATTTACAAACTCCGTTTAACGTTCGGGAATATATTTAAGCGTTGTGGGGAATGGTGATAAATGTGCAGGAAAAAAACTCGACATTCTTTTCCAAATGGATGTGTCATTTTTAGTATTTAAAGCAAATTTTGATTTTTTGAAATAAGCGAAAGGAATGTATGCTATTAATAAGCAAAAACAGTATCAGTCAAATGGTCATGACGATACTATTACTTGATCATATCCTTATCCTTTTCCATCGATTTCTTGGATAGCATAGGCAGACTTCATAAGGCTTAAGGTCCACATCTTTATTCAAAATCAGTTCTTCGTACTAGACCCAACAGATCAGATTTTCCGTCCCTCTTTAAATTTGTCCTACTCCGATAAACAATTAAAAGCATTGTTAAATTCGGCCAGACCGAATTTTTTATGCCCTCCTCCATGAGGTGGACATTCAAAATACCCATAATCGATCGGGAATTTTCTATGGTGATTGGCCTTTAAAGCGGTTAGTATACACTCAGTTTTATGGATGTGGATGTTATAAGAAGGAAGTATAACTAATATAGTATAAGGTTCCGGTTTCCAAATCGTAGAAATCCTATATGTTTTATACCCTTCACCCCACTGTTGTGCATGGTGTTATGTATTTGTGCATATGTTTGTGGATGTAATAAGAAGGAAGTATAACTAATATAGTATAAGGTTCCGGTTTCCAAATCGTAGAAATCCTATATGTTTTATACCCTTCACCCCACTGTTGTGCATGGTGTTATGTATTTGTGCATATGTTTGTAACAGGCAAGAGGAAACGAGAAAAATGGTTCCTTTTGAGAATATGCATATAATCACTTTCTGAGTCGATTTATGCTTCTCCGTCCGTCTGTCCATGTCAAATTGTAAACAAATACAGGTCACATTTATCATCCGAATTGCATGGACTTTGGCAAAGCTCATTTAATTGGTCCAAAGACGAACACTATTGTATTTGGGAAAAGACAGTTCAGATTTAGTTGGGCCAATTTCCACGAAGTTTTGCACAACGGTTTTGTTGAAATCGGTTCAGATTTAGCTATACCCTATATATTATCGTCCGATTTTAATTAAACGGTGCACCAAAGACCCAAAATTAGGCCGATTGCCACAAAATTCTGCACATTGTACTAAAGTTAATATAGTATTATGTATGTCCAGTTTTGATGAAATCGGTTTAGATTAGGATTTATCTACCATATATATTTTCGTCCGATTTTAACTAAATGATACACCAAGTACCCGAAGTTAGGTCGATTACCACAACATTTTACAAAATTTTCTGAAGTTACTATAACTTAAGTCAAGTTCTATTGAAATCGGTTCAGATTTAGATATAGATGCCATATATAATTTCTTCCAATTTAAGGTAAATGATGCACCAATGACCCATCAATTGTCAGCAAATTTTGCACCAAGTATAAATTGAGTTTAGAATGTCTATATTGCGTTTTTAAGAAATTGTAGCAGATGCATATATAGCTCCCGTATATTTTTTTTCGAGGGATACCATGTTTATTGGACTCCAAATAATTAACTGCGGTTCGATTGAAATTTTGAAAAGTCCGCTGTGCTGCATCATATTGAGTAGCGTGTTTCAAATTTGCTTTAAATCGATATACATGTTTGTCCCATTGTAAACAAACGACTCTATATCGTTCGAATGAAATTAAATTTAGCATAGGTTGCAGAATGGCATGTGTATGGATTCATTTATGTCGGTTCAAATATAGATAAAAGTTACATATTTCAATAATATTCGAAACCAATTCTTCTATGTAAACCTATTCAACCTCGAGTTTTATAAAATTCATTTTAATACATTTCACCCACTATTATCTCCTCATGGTTTTTTCAAATAAACCATTTTAAATTCACAGGTACACACATACCGGATAATGCCACTAACTTTAAAAACAAGCTGGCCCCAAAGCCCTTATACATTAGTCCTTCATAAAATATTGACAATGTTTGTGTGTGTGAGTGTGCGTGTACGTTTGTTACCAACATCATGTAATGCTCTTAAAAAGGGATTAAAGTGTTACCACCAGACCGACCACCGCCTCCATATTTTAAATGGCATTTATTTAAATAAAACCAACAAATGAATAAAATGTTCAAGAGAACATGTACATATCAAACAATCATCATCATACCACCACAATCCAGCAACCAACCAACAATCATTGTGGTCAGTCAAAACTGGGCAAAAACAACCTCCATAGTGAAAAAATACCACATATTACAGAACGTTGTTACATTGCAATTACTGAAAAGTGCTAAATACACTGAATAAATATAGAGATTTTGTTGAATTTGTGTTGTAGTCGGTCGTTGGTCATTGTTGACTTTTCTGGTTCAAATTTGGGTTTTGTTTAAAAAAAGCTAAACAACCTATCGCAACACCCCCTCCTCATGTTTTTTTTTTCTAAAGTTTTATTTGTTGTTGTCTTTTTTTTTTGTAGGAGCTGGTCACAAATGAAACATCCATTGATTTGATACATTTGGTACCACATGCCTTATATCGCATCATGGTATTGACACGCGGTAAATATGGCACATCGTTGCCATCATCGATGCAGTTAATCAACACCACCGAACCGAAGAACAACAGCAGTGCCAGTGATGAAAAAGGTAAATTTAGTTTTAATTGCAATTGCTGGACATGAATAGTTGACATAATGAAAACAAAAACAGCGAATGGTAACAAATAAAAAACAACATCAAATTTGTCCAATACAGAGAATTTCTGCTGCTGTGACAAAATGACAAATTTGTTAATTACAAGTCAATGATAAGTGTAATACAAAATTGGTCGAATGTGATTGCAAATATTGACATGTTGTGCTGTGGGGCTAGACAATAGTTGTCAATGGTAGTGTTGTTTTAGTCTGTGGAATTGTTAAGTGAAATAACCGATATTTTAGTTTAGGATTGAATTGATTGGAATGCATATTCCCTCATGCTCCAGACTAAGATGGGTTGTATATTTATTACACCATTAGCCTTATGGTTAATGACGGTATGTGCACTTTGATAGGTAAAAAGGTGTAATACGATACTGTAATTTATCTAAATAGTAAAAATGTTGATAAAAATTAAATTTATAATATCCGATTTGAACTAAACCTTGCACAACCTATTATCATTACCAAGCCTGCATCGCCCACTGGTTCACTCCTTCTGGTACTACCCCCAAGAATGGTCGAAATGTTCAATATTTATAAACTCAATATCAGACGAATGAAATGTCCGATTTCCAATATATGACGAATGAAATGTCCGATCTGATCAAGGCCGAAGGGACCCATCCGCCTTCTCCTTCTGGCACCTTCCCCATAAAGAGTCTATATTTTATAAACTTATAAATTTAATTTTTAAACAATTGAATAACCGATTTGATCAACATATAATGTGAATAATAAAACCTCTGTGTAATTCCGAAGACCTCCACAAATCATTGACTTAGGGTATATATCTCTCGGCGACACAAATGTGTGCCTTTTTGGTTAGATGGTGCGAACCATAACTCTCGAAGACTAAAGACATAAGAGAGGAGTGAACAAATGAAGTCATCTTTCACAAAAGCTCAACATTTTGAAAACTGTTTGAAGGTACACAAATTATTCGCAGAAAATTGCCAATTGTGGTTATGTTTTGACATAGCTTTCCCGCCTTATTTTACATATTTTTATGTCTCCAGATGGTAAAATAAATCTTTCCATAAGTGCTGCAAAAAACTTCATTCTGATCTTAGATATGCTAAGACTAATTATGTCGGTATAAATATATGCTTCTCCTCTGCTGCTATGGGTGGGGGATGGTCTCCGTCTTATTGTTCTTCCCGACTATCTGAGGTTATAGTTCTACTGTCGGGGCGACTGTCTCGGCTTGTCAGATAGGCCTGTTGATCTAGAAGTTCACGCTTGTACCATTGGACCCTTCTCTCTCACTACATCAGGACCCACTGGTGTCATCTTTGTCAGGGACCCACCACCCAAGTTGTGGACTGATGTTAGGTACTTAACTGCAGGTCCATCCTGTTGCTTAAGCATTACCACACTGGCACCGAATACCATTGGCCGGTCTCCTATCAGCATCCCAAGTGCTACCAGTCAGCGATTTGAGGAAATTTGTCCTACTTTTCAGCTTATAGCCAATAGTAGTGACTTGCGCGGACGACGTGATAAGCTAAGGAACATTATACCTAACGTGGCCGGAATCAGCTCCCCGTCGAACATTATGGTCAGCCAGAGCTCCATTTCAGCCGCCCAAGTAGTACTTTCATATTCCTTAACTGGAAGAAATTCGCAAGATCTATGGTATGTAGGCGTTTATTCCCTCCCATATTTCATCAATAAGAGGACCCATTGATGGCTTCCTTGTTAAGTTGAGGGCTGATGTTAGGTACTTAACATTCTTGGCGACATCTGCAACATCTTCCTTTGTAAATTATGGAGGTAACTTCTCAGCTGGGAAACTCTCTGAAAGCTTGCCAATCAGATTTTCCATGGTTAAGGTAACTACGTCATTCATATACTATCAAGTAGGGTGGTATATTAGCGGAGACGATGATAGAATGTGGTCTGATCCTGGTGCAACCATGGTAATGTCTGACTAGCTATGGACATTTTACATAACCCTTGAACCGATTTCCCTGAAACTCAACACATGCTATTCTAGACTCAATTTGGTGTCAATCGGACAAACCTTGGGAGTTTGGTGCGCCATTCAAATAAAAACGGATGAAAATATACTTGGGCGATATATCTACATCAGATTCGATTCCAATGAAACTTAACACGTTTTAAACGTAAAACGTCGATAAGTTTGGCCAGGCCAAATTTTGTATATTATTAATTATTATTAGTATGGTCGTTCTAAAAATACTATCTTACAGCTAATTCGGTTGAAAAACGTCCACAATATCGCCAAAATACCGAATATTGATGTTACCGCCATATGGGGCCTACTGCAAAACTTGGGTCAATATTAATAAATTTTAGTAGGAACCTCAAAATACTGAATATTTGTTCTGTTATATTCGGACTACCCCGAAACTTGGGTCAATATTAATAATTTATAGTAGGAAAGAAATACGGAATTACAACCGATTTAGTTAAAAACGTTACCAAAAAGCCCAAAATACCGAAT
>NW_026884644.1:0-5926 GCF_032173495.1 Musca vetustissima
TGGCTGAAAAAGTTTTTATTAAATTGGCAGCTTCACCTGAAAGAGTGCCCTTCAAATAAAAGAATTTTTGTACTTTGTTCAGTGAATCATTGTTGTGCACTAAAGATGAATAAAAATCACGAAAAGGAAGCCAATCGATATAATCGCCAGAAAATTTTGGTAAATTAATCTTGGGAAGACGACTGTCTGCATTTATGGTTGTGTCCGAACGATTATTTGGAGCAGCAAAAGTGCTTGCTAATGGTGAATTAGCAGCAGAAGTATCGGGAAGAGAATCGATTAAGCGTCCTTTGAACATTAAAAATTTTTCAGAAAATTCGAAAAATACGTCTTGTTTCAAATACGGAACATCGTTCTCGTCCATGGATGTTTCATGTGCCAATCTTACAATTTTTGCATGCTGACTTTCGAACTTGGTGAATATGTCGTCAATTATTTGGGCAAGGGAGTTCAAATAACCATGAGTTTTTTCTTCCCTGGATTTCCTATTGAATCCAATTTCGTGTTTATTAACCAATTGCAACAAACCACGTTGTTCTTTTATTAAAATGTCAAGTGAACTCATGATAAATGTACTGCACTTAAAACACGCTAGTCACACAAATTTGCACAATTGATTTCACTGACAATCTCGGTTTAATATTTCAGAAAAAAATGTATTTTCTAAGGAACCCGGGTTTCGGCACCAATTTTTATGTTAAGAGTTTACTCGATATTTGAAAAGTTAGATCGAGAATATAAACAGACTTTAGTAAATTCACTTTAAAAAAATTTTTTCCAAAAATTTATTGATTAATGCAAATGCCAATTGCATTTGCATATGTTCAGAAATAAATATGCTGAAAGTAGAAGAAAAGAATTGTGGGTTAGTGAAATACTTGCTGCTGCGATGTTGTTCGGTCTAGAGTTAAAACAGAAGAGACTGAAAAAGTATCAGCACAAAAGTGTAGAACCCAAACTATTTTTAACTCAAAGAATTATTGAGTTTGATGTGCTGATGTGTCAGAAACACCTCAGCCTCAATTTATGATGTGTTTATTTTTAAAAAGTTTCATAGTAGTGACACACTATGTTAACAGAGGCTCAGATGTTTACGTGGGGATAAACCCAAAGCAGAAACAAAAAAATATTTTATGACCCCTCGTTGTTGAGTGCAGCCAAGACGCCGCGGCTGCGGCAGCGACGTAACGCAGTCCGAACAACTGAGCAAGTAACACTTATTCTTTTCTTCTACTTGTTACACGGATGGTTAATATTATAAGTACATGATTAATTGATTGTTATCAATATATATGAGAAATAATAATACAATGAATTTATATATAATTTCAAATAATATTTCCACAACAGAATGGCAACAAATGTTGCTACAGCTCAAAATATATTTCAGCAAAAACTCAAAAATATGGACAAAATTTGTAAAATATTCCAAAAGTCTATATTAAAGTAGTACAAAGTGAAGACAATTTGGAAGAATTTCTTCACGATGCCAAACTACTTTAAAAAGACCACAAAAAACAAGTATTTTTCTAAATTTCCTCAAATTAAACAAAATCTACCAATGGTAGGGTGTAGTTGAGGAGATGAATGCAAATAATAGGGTGCGGTTGTCCAAAAAGCAAACAAGAATATATCCAATTAATGTTTAAAAACAAAACAACAATATATTTAATTGTCAAAAAAAATATTAGCAAGTAATTTTGCTTGGATATATGTAACAACGGCCGAGTATAGGGTGCAAATGTCCAAAATATGTAGATAATTCTACAACAAGATTTCAAATATACCAAGTTGTGGAGTAAAACACGACTACAATGTATAAAATTGCCAAACTAATAGGAAAAACAAGTATTTCCTTACTCCGAATAATGTACGAAATTGCCAAGTGTAGGGTGCAAAAGTCCAAAAATGCTGAAAGCCTCACAAGAAGTGATTTAATGTTCAATGGGTGGAATTGAAAACAACAACAACAATGGAAAAATATTCAAAAATTAATATTTTCCACAAGCACTCTTTATGCTTCGGTTGTGTGCAATAGCTGCCGAATGTAGGGTGCAAAGGTCCAAAAATGTAAAAAACCCTTCTACCAATCAGTTATTATTCAAAAAGAATTCAAAAATATTTTTAATACAATTTTTTTTTGAAAATTCACAATTTTGTCGCTTGGTACCACTGTGCTGTAGTGTGGTGAATAACGAATATCACACAGAACAGAATAAAACACAAGCGACGCTAACAGCGAAATGGCTATGCGTAAGCAGCTACGCACCCACACAACACACGACGCGAGAAACGATCCAACAGTGAGAGTTGGAGTCGACAACAATTGTTGGTATATTTTCTGTTATACCAAGGTGACGCTAGAGCAGTGAGAAATGATGAACTTAGAACAATAATAACAACAGAAGTATGTTTGGTTGTTGATGGATCGATACAACAAGAGAACCAAACAGCAAGGTGGAGGACTGTTAGGGTGTTTGTTGTTATTGTTTATTTGGTAATGCAAATTCTCTGAGGTTTAGAATAGAAGAATAACAACAGCAGCGAATCGTTTGATTGGCGAATAATGCAACAACAAATAAACCAAACGAAAAATAGGAGGAGAAGAGTTTTTATGTTGTTATTGGAAATAGTACAATGTAATTTCTCTACTTGAAGAACAAAGGAGGGGGATGACAACAAGACGAATTCGTTTGGTTGGTGAGAATAAATAGCAACAAATAAACCGATATTATTTCGAATTCTCACTGAGGTTTTTAATGAGATCAACAAAGCTAAGGCGAAGAATGGTGGTAACAACAATACCGAATGCTTCTGTATGATCAACGCGACGTAGGGTGATCAGTACAAGGCGATAGACTGCTAATATTTTCTATGGGAGAAAGTATGTATTAAAAAAGAAGTGGTATTGTACGGGTGATGTGTGTTGCTATGGTGAGGACGGGTGATGTGTGTTGCTATGGTGAGATTAAAATAAGCAATTTAGAGCAAACAAACAGCAACAACACGGATTTGTTCTCCAGCGATCAACGATGCTTTATATGATCACTACACTAGAAACAAATATGGACAGTATTTTTGGTGAATAGGTGAACGATTGAAAGCACACGCGTAGGGATAACTGGAAGCCGACCAATGCCAATTAAATTTCGATAAAAATTGGCAAACAAACAAAAAAGACTAACACCCGCGGTAGCTCACTTTTAACTAAATTTGAGTTTACGTACCTGGTGAGAGATGGTTCAAAATAATAATTTCTCCGTCAGCAACAAAAAACAACAAGGTGACTGGCTTCTATCCGGCTCGATGCGACCAAATGTTGAGGCGAGGGGTTTGGTCTACTCCTCGCCGTGGTGGTGTTTGTGTGTGTTGGGGGGTGCGGTGTGATCAAGTAATTAACTCTTGGGAGCGGGGGTAAATCGACAATGAGAGAACTCCCAAGCAGTCAATGGTGTATGGAAAAGAAAAGAAAGGTTCAAAGAAATAAAACACAAGGATTATTAGTTTAATTATTCTAAATATCTTGGATTTATTGGTGGTTCTTTCTTTTCCTTATTACAACAAATAAATTACCTCTTGTAATTTATGGTGGCGGCGACAGAGGCCTATTAATAACGCGTAGACGTTATGCGACTAGTTAACTCTATGGAGGTTGGTCGACAAGTGAACGCTGTGGTTCATGCAATCACAGAGGATTGCGGTGATCGCTGAGGATCGGTTGTCGTTTACTACTACATTAACATATTCCAATGGGAGAAAAGTGTCGAGCAAGGAGAGCAAACCAGCAACAACCACCGCTCGGTGGCATCTGCACTCTATGGTCTCCGCTGAGGGAACTTGCAGAGGAGATGCCCGTGGTGTCAATCAGCAGACGTGATTGACTGAGCTCGGGAAGTTGAGTCTGAACGTATCAAACTTATACAATTATGATTAGTTTAATTGAAAGTCCCAATGGATTAAAATTTACAAATATATATTTATATTCGAAATCACTTCATCAACCAAAATATAAATATTTAGAAGAACTTATTATCCCTCTAAAAGGGATGGGTTATCATACATTTTCCGAAAATGCTGATGTCATACAACCCAATGATGCTGAAGAAAATTCGATAATGATATTTGCTGATGTTGCGTGTGAAAAACAAAATAACATTCGCGCCTATTTCTGTATGGGTAGACATAGAAATATATATTCATTCTATTTATGTCAAACATATACACGGATTCCTAAGCATCTAATAAGAGATAATGCTAACTTTCTCATCATTTTTAAACAAGATTGCGTAAATATGAAGCACATTTTTAATGAACACGTTGGAGGAGATATGTCATTTCAAAAATTTACTGAGATTTTGCCGTGAATGTTGGAAAGATAAATATGGATTTTTGGTTATAAGTAAAGATGACAGCATTATGAATGGTCGCTATAGAAAAGGATTTGATGTGTTCATTAATATTTAGTATTCAAAACTACTTTCAATCAATTAGACATATCGCTTAAACCACTCAATTCAATCAATCGCTTATTATCAACCGATCAAACCGCAGCTGCATTCAAATCTAATCCGACCGGTTTATTAAAAACCGATAGCAGTATACTGACAAAAACCAACCGATTTATTAAAAAACCGATACCAGTATACGACATAAACCGACCGGTTTATTAAAAAACCGATACCAGTATACTGACATAAACCGACCGGTTTATTAAAAACCGATACCAGTATACTGACATAAACCGACCGGTTTATTAAAAACCGCAACCCCCCATATTTCTTCAATCTAAATTTCAATATGAATGAGAACGTTTTGAAAGATCTTATTAAATCAAGAAGCATTCTTAAAAGAAAATTTCAGTCAATTAAACAAGGAGAAGATGAAATGGGTAAACAATTGGTGTATACATTTAAACCAATAATAAAACCATTGGGAGATGTTGTTAAATTATCTCATTTGAATGTAAATGATATTAAAAACTCTATGAATGCAATGAAAAAAGAAGATACGTTAAAAACTCCCAAAAACATAAAACACGAAAATATGTTCATGTTAAGGATGAGGTTCAAGATGATTCCAATGATTATACATTTCATTCAGAAGAAGCAGAAGAAAAAGAAACAGATTACACAAACGGTGTCGATAGTTTGAACTCATTATTAAAAAATAATACTTTCGACACAATATATGGTCCTAAGCAAGATGAGAATGGTAAATGGAAATTTGGTAATAGTCCAATGTGTTTTGTTGGCGACAAAATAAGAATTGCTAACCAAACATGGGCTCTATCACCAGGTCTATATAGTCTATTATTTCATAAAAATCCTAGTGGCTTCGATGCTTTTGAGTTAGAAATATATAAAAAAATTTTGGAAAATACATTCGCACACAGAAAAAATAACCAACCTAATGGACATATAAGAGGAAATAGAGGCTTAAAATATACACAAATAATTAAAAAAAATGTTTCAATCAGCTCACGCCGGAGAAGGTCTAATGACTGTTAATCCTACCAAACCGAACTATATATATTGGGATGATCCAAACGAATTGGTTGCACGTTTGCAGTTGTTGATAGCTTCTAAAAATTCTGGCCATACTATTCAAGACAACGAAATCACATCTATAATAGAAGAATTAAGAGAAGCTAATATAATAGAGTGACTTTAAGGAAATATTATCAATTATGAAATGAGCGTTGATAAATTCGGTCACTACTCCAATTCTAATACTTTTAGAAAACATGCTTCACAAATTTTGGGAATTACTATTGACCAGCATTATAACATCGATATCAACAATAAAAAATTAAAAACGTGGCGCCAACATCGGAAAATAATGACGCAATCAACAAATCTTATTTACAAACACAAATCTTACACGCTAAAGAAATAATAATAAGAGACGTATCTGCTGAAATAAAATT
>NW_026884645.1:0-59962 GCF_032173495.1 Musca vetustissima
TTTTTTCCGTCTACTAATTCTTCAATTTGATGTATTGCTGAACCAATTTCCACGAAACTGAGTACACATCATTCTGGACCTATTTCAGAACTCTTTGCCGAATTTCATGAAAATCGAATGATATATAGGGACTTTGGTGCACCATTTACATTAAATCGGACGAAAATATGTATGGGAGCTATATATAAATCTGAACCGATTTTTATGAAATTTAAGACACGTCTTTCTAGACTTAATTCATTACCCTATGCCAAATTTCGTGCAAATCGAAGGATATATAGGGACTTTGGTGCACCATTTACATAAAATCGGACGAAAATAAATTTGGGAGCTATATCTAAATCTGAACCGATTTTTATGAAATTTAAGACACGTCTTTCTAGACTTAATTCATTACCCTATGCCAAAATTCGTGCAAATCGAAAGATATATAGGGACTTTGGTGCACCATGTACATTAAATCGGACGAAAATATATATGGGAGCTATATCCAAATCTGAGCCGATTTTCACGAAACTTAGCACACACCATTCTAGGCGTAATTAAGTACGCTGTGCCAAATTTCGTGCAAATCGAAAGATATATAGGAACTTTGGTGTACCAGTTACTTTAATCGGACGAAAATATGTATGGGAGCTATATCTAAATCGGAATCGATTTTCACGAAATTTAACACACATCCTTCTAGGCTTAATTCAGTACGCTATGCACGTCATTCTAGACTTAATTCATTACCCTAGGCCATATTTCGTGCATATCGAAGGATATATAGGGACTTTGGTGCACCATTTACATAAAATCGGACGAAAATATATATGGGAGCTATATCGAAATCTGAACCGATTTTCCCAAAACTAAGCACTCATCACTCAAGACTCAATTCAATACGCTATGCCAAATTTCGTGCAAATCGAAGGATATATAGGGACTTTTGTGCACCATTTACATAAAATCGGACGAAAATATATATGGGAGCTATATCCAAATCTGAGCCGATTTTCACGAAAATTAACAGACTTATTTCTAGAGTTAATTCATTGCCCTATGCCAAATTTCGTGCAAATCGAAAGATATATAGGGTCATTGGTGCCTCATTTACCACAAATCGGACGAAAATATATACCGATTTTTTTTGGACGAACGGACATGCATAAATCGACCCAGAAAGTGATTCTATGCATATTCTCAAAAGGAACCAAGACATGATGCCCTGTACCACAGTGTGGTGAAGGGTATATAAAGGGGGTTATACGGGGACTACCGCAAAAAAGGGGCGAATATTAATAATTTTTGGTAGGGAGATTTGTTACCATATACGACTACAAAATACCAAATTGCAGTAAAATCGGTTGAAAACGCCCTCAAGAACCCCAAAATACAGAAAATTTTGGTTACCCTTCCTTATATGGGGGCTATCCGAAAAAATGGACCTATATTCATAATTTTTGTGGAGAGGTTTGGAGCCTATTAAGAACTCAAAATACTAAATTACAGCCAATTCGGCGGAAAAATACGATCAAAATCCCCATAATTCTGAAAATTAGGAGGTACCGTTATATGGGGGCTACCAGAAAATGTGGACCTATATTTATAATTTTTTGTGGAGACAATAAGAAACCAATGTAGCAAATTTCAGCGAATTCGGTTGGAAAGCGCGCTATGCTTAAACGTGGACCGATAAAGCCCATCTTCGAACTTGACCTGACTGCAGACAAAAGACTCTATGCTAAATTTTGGCGTTCTAGCTCAATTCGTTTAAACGTTAGAGTGATTACAACAGACAGACATACGGACATAGCTATATCGTCATAGAATTTTACGCTGATCAAGAATATATATACTTTATAGGTTCGGAAATGATTATTTCGATGAGTTACAAACGACTTATATGGCGTGGATATTTTAAATACTTTTTTCCAGGCCTTATATAAGGCGTCGATTTTTTAAATACTTTTTTTGAGGCCTTATATAAGGCGTGGATTTTTTAAATACTGTTTTTCGAAGACTGCATTTTTTAAATAAATTTTTGTCGGACTGGATTTGTTAAATATTTTTTTTTCGATGCTTATTACGAAATGAAAAAAAACATTTCGAATACTTTTTTATTATTTTTATTAAATCTTTCTTGGTTCCAAAACACTTTCAAATCCATTTAATTGCCTTCCTTAACCACTTCTGTTATTCCTGCGGTGGCGGCGGTTGATGCGACGACGTCTTACAGCACGATTTTTACGCTGACGACGAAGTCTGCGGTTGCGGCGGATTTTGCGATTACGGCGGATTTTGCGATTACGACGGATTTTACGATTACGACGAGCCTTGTTGCGACTGTTACGACGGCGAGTGCGGCGCATACGACGAAGGCGACGAGCACGTTCTCCCTCTTCATCATCGGCCAGGGCATTATCATCCTCATCAAGGGAGGCGGCTTCAATTTCATTCTCCTCAATTTCATCCAGAGCCAAGGCACGGGGAGTTGGTGATGGGGCTGTTGGTGCTGGGGCTGTACCTGTTGGGGCTGGTGATGGTGATGTACCTGTTGGTGCGGGTGCTGGCGCCGTAGCTGTGGGTGCTGGTGCCGAACCTGTGGGTGCTGGTGCTGTTCCGGCAGGTGGTGAGGTTGGTGCTGGAGCTGTGGCAGTAGCTGTGGCCGTAGCTGTTGCGGGAGGTGTAGCACCACCACTTCCAGTAGGAGAAGTACCACCACTGCCAGTTGGGGCAGTACCTGTACCAGTGGGTGAAGTTCCAGCACCAGTTGAAGTTGTAGTAGTCGTATTAGTTGGTGCTGTGCCTGTACCAGTACCAGTGCCTGTGGTGGTTGGAGTTGTTGGCGTGGTTGGTGCAGTGGGTCCTGTTGTCGTGGTCGTTGTTGTGGGAGCAACGGTGGGTGCGGTGGTACAAAATTGAGTCTTACCCATGGCACAGAGCTTGGCAGCAAAACCGCCGCCGCCACCATTGGCACCACCTTTCCCACCAAAGAAGAAGCCATTAACCATGGCATTCGAACCCAAAAGGGCTACACACAGCACAAGAAATGTTAATTTCATTTTTTTTTTTGAATTCCCTGACTTTGCGAGGTTGATGCTTAGAGTAGGAGGAATCAAATAAATTTGATGTTGTTATCCAAATTTCCTGAGACTTATATAGTGAACCCAACGAAGAATAGGGAAGTGGTTGTAACTTGTAGTTCGGGTTATGTACGTTTTGTTCGTTCCAAAATGCAATTGTTCAAATAATAGAATAATAATAGAATAATAGAATTAGGTCAATAGAATAGTGGTAGGGTTAGCTGACAGCTGTTTTATGTTTGAACACATTTCGTCTTGGAAAAAAATTATTTGAAAAATCCAAGCCTTATATAGGCCTTGAAAAAAAAATTATTTGAAAAATCCACGCCTTATATAGGCCTTGAAAAAAAGTATTTGAAAAATCCACGCCTTATATAGGCCTTGAAAAAAATTATTTGAAAAATCCACGCCATATATAGGCCTTGAAAAAAAATTATTTGAAAAATCCACGCCTTATATAGGCCTTGAAAAAAAGTATTTGAAAAATCCACGCCTTATATAGGCCTTGAAAAAAATTATTTGAAAAATCCACGCCTTATATAGGCCTTGAAAAAAAATTATTTGAAAAATCCACGCCTTATATAGGCCATGAAGAAAATTATTTGAAAAATCCACGCCTTATATAGGCCTTGAAAGAAATTATTTGAAAAATCCACGCCTTATATAGGCCTTGAAAAAAATTATTTGAAAAATCCACGCCTTATATAGGCCTTGAAAAAAATTATTTGAAAAATCCACGCCATATATAGGCCTTGAAAAAAAATTATTTGAAAAATCCACGCCTTATATAGGCCTTGAAAAAAAGTATTTGAAAAATCCACGCCTTATATAGGCCTTGAAAAAAATTATTTGAAAAATCCACGCATTATATATGCCTTGAAAAAAATTATTTGAAAAATCCACGCCTTATATAGGCCTCGAAAGAAAATTATTTGAAAAATCCACGCCTTATATAAGCCTTAAAAAAATTATTTGAAAAATCCACGCCTTATATAGGCCTTGAAAAAAATTATTTGAAAAATCCACGCCATATATAGGCCTTGAAAAAAAATTATTTGAAAAATCCACGCCTTATATAGGCCTTGAAAAAAAGTATTTGAAAAATCCACGCCTTATATAGGCCTTGAAAAAAATTATTTGAAAAATCCACGCCTTATATAGGCCTTGAAAAAAAATTATTTGAAAAATCCACGCCTTATATAGGCCATGAAGAAAATTATTTGAAAAATCCACGCCTTATATAGGCCTTGAAAGAAATTATTTGAAAAATCCACGCCTTATATAGGCCTTGAAAAAAATTATTTAAAAAATCCACGCCTTATATAGGCCTTGAAAAAAATTATTTGAAAAATCCATGCCTTATATAGGCCTTGAAAAAAAATATTTGAAAAATCCACGCCTATAATAACCCTTTGAACAAAATTATTTAAAAATCCACGCCCATGATAGGCCTTGAAAAAAATTATTTGAAAAATCCACGCCTTATATAGGCCTTGAAAAATCCACGCCTTATATAAAACTTGAAAAAAATTATTTGAAAAATCCACGCCTTATATAGGCCTTGAAAAAATTCTTTGAAAAATCCAAGCCTTATATAGGCCTTGAAAAAAATTATTTGAAAAATCCAAGCCTTAAATAAGGCCTCGAAAAAAATTATTTTAAAACTCCAAGCTTTGTTGTGGATCATAAAAATTATTTGTAAAAATTCCACGCCTCGTTATTACCCTTGGAGGAATATTTATCAACAATCCAGGCCTATTTTCTCTTTAATTACAAAAAAATAATTCACATATATTTTTTTCACATCGGCAAACATTCTTTCATTCGCCCTGCAATTTATCCATACGGAATGTCCATTGCTCCAGAAAAGAATTCTGCCATATGCCCTTATGCAGAAAAGAAAGGAAGACCGGGAAAAAAACCCACACATATTTCCTTAATGTCCCTACCGAGATAAGAGAAGAAAGCGGGAAAAAACATCCGACCACTTGACAAACGACTACTCAATAAATTGTCTTGCACAATGCAACAAATTTCACATTGTCCAGCAATGAGGATGGCGATGCGGCAGTCGCGTCATTAATTAGGCTAGCCCTGTGAGCCACACAAGGCACTGAGCAGGGCGTGAAGTGCCTTACACATGGCAACATAAAACATGTGCCGTATACTGGTACTATGCGGAGGGGGGAATTCCAAAAGTAGTTTTCCAAGTTGCAAATATGGACATGTGACCGTGTGCATGTTCGTGTGTGTGGCAGTCGATCACTGACCAAAACTGAATGTAACTGAATTGTTTACATCTTCAGCGTCGGCCAGGCAGTCGGAAATTCCTCCAATGATTCTTAAACATCAAAGATAAATTTCGAAATTAGTAAAAGGCAGAGGCCTCTGTCTCCATGCCTACCACTTGAAAATGGCTCATTGTTTATTTGAAGTTTGTTTGTTTCTTTGCCTAGCCCTCATATCCATGTCCAAGTCCGAACAGACAGCCCTTTCGTTGAGCATCTAACCATCGATCATTTCGAAAAAATGTGTCATGTCATTTGGTAAGGAAATTAATATGTAAGATACGAATTAAATGCAACCACAATTGCAAAGGAAGAGGATTTTTAAAATTATTATTAAGAAATAAATAAAATATAATATTAAGAAGTCCACGCCTCCGTATAAAAGCGAAGTTCTTCTACATCAGTCTCATTTGCGCCCATGCTCCGACCGAAGATACAGATGAACAGACCAAAGACATATTTTACGAGCACCTAGAAACAGCATATGATCATTGACATTAAAATTCTGCTAGGAGATTTTAATGCAAAAATCGGAAGGAAAATATCTTTGGCCCCACCGCACGGGAAAATTCAGACTCCATGAAGAAACATCAGACAACGGCATGAGGTTGATTGATTTCGCGGCAGCAAAAAACATGGTAGTTAGTAGCACCAGATTCAAGCATCTCGATATATACAAGGCCACTTGGATATCTTCCGATCGAACAACGAGAAATCAAATCGATCATGATGTGATAGACGGAAGGCGTTCATCCAGTGTTTTAGACGTCCGATCGATCCGGGGAGCGAAAATCGATTCCGATCATTACCTTGTGGCAGCCAAGGTGCGCACCCGTCTTAATGTAGCAGCAAAGATGCGATCTAATGTAACACGGAAATTTGACGTCGAAAAGCTGCAAACACAACAGATAGCAGAAGTCTACTCCGCTCAACTTCCCAAACTGCTTGACGAAAGCACCCCTGGTCCCGATAATAATATGGCAGCACAATGAGAGAGAGAATTGCCCACCCTCTACAAACAGCGGCAAAAGCAACACTTGGGTACCAAAGACCACCATCAAGAAATCTGTGGTACGATTAGGAGTGTCGTAATGCTACTGATATGAAAAAACGCAGGGTATAGGGCAACCCTGCGGACAGTAGCAACACGTAATGTGATGGAGAATTATCGGGAGAAGAGGGTAGAGGAGAAACGTGTTTTCAGAAAAAAGAAGAAAGCGCAAGAAAATCGTGAGCAAATCGAGATGTACCAACAGGTAACACACTAAACCGAAGGCTTTGGTGCAGGCACGTCCTCCTGTAGAGATAAAGAAGGAAACCTGGTGACAAATACAGACATGGTGCTGAAGATCTGGAAGGAGCATTTTGAAAAACTTCTGGTATCAAATAGAAGCGGTGAAGTGGATACCCCAGAACCAATAATAGATGACGGTATGATAATATAATAATAATAAAGCAGCAGGTGTCGATGGGTTATAAGTCGAACTATTCAAGACTGGTGGTCAGATGCTGGTAAGGAGCATGCACCAGCTGATTAGTACAATTTGGCTAGAGGAATGCATGCTCAATGATTGTAACCTCAGCATCCTGTGTCCCGTGCACAAAAAAGGAGACAAGACGATATTTGCCAACTATAGAGGAATAAGTACCCTTCCCATCGCATATAAAGTGCTATCCATCGTTCTGTGTAAACGACTGAAGCCAATGGTCAATGACATTATTGGACCATACCAATGTGGCTTCAGAACTGGCAAATCCACCATTGACCAGATTTTCACACTACGCCAAATCCTGAAAAAAAAATCACGAAAAACACCTCTACACATTCCACCTATTCGTCGACTATAAAGCCGCATTCGACGGCCCTATCCGTTCAGAGTTATTTAAAGTCATGTCTGCGTTTTGCATTCCTGCAAAATTAATACGGCTATGCAGGATAACTTTAACAGACACAAGATCAGCAGTTAAAGTCGGAAAGGACCCTCGGAGCCATTCAATACCGAACGAGGATTTAGACAAGGTGACAGTTTGTCGTGTGACCTTTTTAACATCCTGCTGGAAAAGGTCATACGAGAGGCAAAAGTGAACAGAAATGACACTCTGTACACCAAACAAGACATGTTTCTCGCTTACGCCGATGACATCGACATAATGGGTCGAATACTGAGAGCGGTAAGAGCCACCTTTGAAGAAATTGAGAAGGGTCATATTGACCCTGTGTGAAAAATTACAAAATGTGTATTCTAGCGTGTATATTTACCCCTGAAGGATATAGACCCGAGAAATTGATAGTATATCCAAGAGGAGTCGTTAACCTTTAAATTGATACCAATTATATTGTCGGATGTGGGAGTTACACTTAAATATTTAAAGGTGCTTTCGTTTTCAGATATTATTTAGTAACCCATTACCACACTAGAGGGCGGAAACATAGCGCTGATCGCTTTGAAATTTTCCATGAGATTCCAGTTGTGGTCAAAGACAATACCCATAATTTTCGGTGATGATCAGATAATTATTTTGGGATGAAGTGGACAGAAAACTTAATTGTTTTCCAGTCGATTTTTATTATTATAAGCCGAACATCACAACACAACACACGGTGAAGGGAATCTGGACAAGTACTGATGTACTGAATATTAGTAATATAAGGCGTGGAAGCATTCAGAATATGACTAAGAGGCTGCCAATCGAATATGACAATATTGTCAAAGTGCAGATCTTTTAAATTAATGCTAATTGTTAAGGGAGGCAACAGCCATAAATAAATGCAAGACATATAACAAATACTTCACTTGATCTTTTCTGTTTCCTTTTGTTTGCATTCCAACTTCGGCCATCTTCCATCTGATACTGCAGTTAAATGTTGATATTTAGTGTCCATGGTCATTTTGGTTTTTTTTATGCCGGATTGGACTTTGGCTCTGCTTCCATAATATGCTCCAAATACAAAAAGAATGTATCATCGTTGAGTGAAACAAAAAAAAAAAAAAAAAAACAACAACTGTATAAGAAGAAACAATACTGACGTTAAATAATGCTAAGTGAGAAAACAACCAACCAACCGGCCGGCCATTCGTCCGCCATGCCCCGCCAAATAATAAAGACGCCAGCCTCAGCAGACCATTTCAAGTAGTTTTATGGAAAATGCTTTTGAGAAAAAGAAAGAAGTAGTAATTGTTGAGATCAAGTGTTCCGCATGTGCTGCTGATATATAGATATGTATGAATGCATGTGGTGGAAATGCATCTGGTTTATGAACCGTTTTAGTAGAAACTGTGGGCCTAAAAAAACAAAAAAAAAAATATGTATATATATATATATATACTAGCAGACCCGGCAAACGTTGTTTTGCCGTATCAGAATTGCATCAATTTAGGTTTGGTAAAAATTAACGAATTCGTGAAAAATATATTTCAGAAACTATTTACCATTTAATTTATGTCAAATTTCCGATATAAAAAATACGCATAATATTTTCCTCGCGACGGTAAACCTTCATTTGCTGATACCCCAATATTTTAAGAAATGTTGTTACTGTTAAATATTAAATTATGTCAGTATGTGTGGTATTTCAGTTTATCAATTTGTCGGACTTCCACCAAACATTTTTCAGGAGAAGGTCAAGTTTTGATCTAACTACTCTTACCGCAAGAGATAATTTAGTACGGATGGCGAAATTACTATTCCTATTTTCATCACAATGAAATCATCAAAATTGGTGCAGAATTTTCTTCGATTAAAAAACTCTTTCCACTGCAATTAAAAACAACCGTAGGAAAATGTGAGTTAAATTGGTGCAGCCGTTCCCAATGAAAATATATTTGAGGAACAATAAAGACACATATAAGTTAAACACCTAAATTGTTGAGGTATTTGTAATCTTTTGTAGCAGCTATTGAACATTTTAAATTTACATTTTGGTGTATCCTACATTGTTTAAGCCTCCTTATCTTTGGATAAGGTCTGATTTTATGTACTTTGAAAGTTGTAACAAATACCCTAGAAATTGCCTTTAATTCGGTATTTAATGTAGGGTAATGAACTTCTCTGTAAATTGTCGGTATAGTGTTACTATATGGTATATGTCCCACATAATGGTAGACAAATCGATTAAGATTAAGCACCCAATCTCTAATTGGGCAAAACGCAAATATACTATATAGAGCGCCATCTGTTGGACGATTTACCAAAAAGACAACAGGGATTATACGCTGTCAATTTTCGCCCAAAATATATCCAAGAAGAACTACGAAGAGATGAAATCATAAAGGTTCGATATAAAATGTGTGGAAATTCTAATATCTTTCAAAATAAATTTTGCAACATTTTCGCGGATTTTTCTCGAAATGTTATTTCGTTAAAACCTTTCCCCTTCAATTGCAGACTACTAACAGAAACTTTAAGTCAAATCGTCCGCCGTTTCTTTAAGATAATTTTTGCAACATTTTCGCGGATTTTTCTTAAAATTTTCTTTCATAAAAACCTTCCTACTGTAATTACCGACAACTGAAAGAAACTTTGAGTCAAATCGGTCCAGCCGTTCTCAATTGATGAGTTAGTATACATTTTTTGCCACCATTTAAACTAATTTTACTTCAATTGATAAGTTATTCTTTTCTCGATTGACTCCCACGCCCTTTTCACGAAAACAGGTTATGTATGAGTCGGTGTTTTAATACTTAACGTCGGCACACGCCTATTAAGCACCCAATCTCTAATCGGGCAAAACACAAAGAAGCTATATATCGCGCCATCTGTCGGACGAACTTAAAATTAAATACAAAAACACTACTCATGCCCCATAGAGCATATATGTAAAGTTTGGTCAAAATCGGTGCAGTAGTTCTTGAATTATGTTGAAAAACCACAAAAAAACTAAATATTGCGCCATCTCTCGGATGAAATTCAAACTACACAGAAACACTCCTCACGCCCCATAGAGCATGTATATACAATTTGGTCCAAATCGGTGCAGTAGTTTTTGAGTTTAGCGATCACGAACATACATGTAATTTTTATATATATAGAGATATATGCATCTCAATGGGAGCTATATCTAAATCTGGGCCGATTCTCACGGAACTTGGCAGACATCACTCTGGGCTCTTTTCAGTACGTTATGCAAAATTTCGTGCAAATCGAAGGATATATAGGGACGTTGGTGCACCTTTTACATTAAATCGGACGAAAATATATATGGGAGCTATATCTAAATCTGAACCGATTTTCACGAAACTTGGCAGATATCACTCTGGGCTCATTTCAGTACCTTATGCCAAATGTCGTGCAAATCGAAAGATATATAGGGACGTTGGTGCACCATTTATATAAAATCGGACAAAACTATATATGGGAGCTATATCTACATCTGAACCGTTTTTCACGAAATTTGACAGACATCACTCTGGGCTCAATTAAGTACGTTATGCAAAATTTGGTGCAAATCGAAAGATATATAGGGACGTTGGTGCACCATTTATATAAAATCGGACAAAACTATATATGGGAGCTATATCTACATCTGAACCGTTTTTCACGAAATTTGACAGACATCACTCTGGGCTCAATTAAGTACGTTATGCAAAATTTCGTGCAAATCAAAGGATATAAAGGGACTTTGGTGCACCATTTACATTAAATCGAACGAAAATATATATGGAAGCTATATCTAAATCTGAACCGATTTTCCCAATTTCAATAGAGTTCGTCCTTGGGCCAAATGAATGAGATGTGCCAAATTTCATCCAATTCGGATTATAAATGCGACCTGTACTTTGTTGACAATTTAACACCAACAGTCGATTTATGCATGTCTGTGCATAAATCGATTCAGAAATTGATTCTATGCATATTCTCAAATCGATATAGGGGTATATCTCGTTTCCTTTTGCCTTTTACAAACATATGAACAAATACATAATACCCTGTAGCACAATGTGGTTAAGGACCATATGATACCCTTCACAACTTTCACGAAAAACTAACTTTCTGAGGAGCTATATTGTGAGCTGGGGCAATATTTCGCGATATTTGTACCATGTGGTCTAACTAGAGGCCGACAATTATTACTAATGTTCAGTACAGCCCTTGTAATTATTTGTCCAGATTTCCTTCCTTTGTGTTGTGATCTTCTTATTCCCATTGGAGTCTATAGATTGTGAGTCTCGAAAAAAACATAAAAAAATTAAGTTTTGGGTCGCTTAATCACAATATAATTATCTGATCGTCACCGAAAATTTTAGGCGTTATCCTTGACCATAACTGGAACTTCATGGAACATTTTAAAGAGATCAGCGCTATATTTCCGCCCTCTAGTGTGGTATAGGATTACTAAATAATATCTGAATGCATAAGCACCTGTAAATATTTAAGTGTAACTCCCACATCTGAGTACATACGACCATATAATTGGTATCAATTGAAAGGTCAACCACTGCCCTTGGATATATCAACAACTTTTCGGGTCTATGTCCTTTAGGAGTAAATATATACGCCATAGAATCCAATTTGTTTTTCATTTTTCACACAAAAGTCAGGGTGCATTTGACCCGCTAAATATTGACCGATCTTTATCAAAACAGGCATGTTAATTCTTTGGCCCGATCCCTTTCTCTATGTAAAAATTTGCGATCTTTGGGCCATAATTGCGGCCTCTAGAGCGACCAGAAAAACCGATAAAAATTAGGTTTTTGGTCCATTTCATCCCCCTAGATATTAACCGATATTTATCAAAAACAATAGGTGTTGGGTCTTCGTTGGCCAGAACACATTCTACATCCAAAATTCCATGAAGATTGGTACATAACTGTGGCCTGTATCGTGTTTACAAAACACGAGATAAGACGATCGGTATACTTAAAGGTGGGTCTAGGACCAATATTTCGCGGCGTTACAAACATTTGTTGCTGCACAAAGCTATAATACCCTGACAACATAGTTGTGTAGGGTATAAAATAACACGCATTATATAGGCCTCAGAAAATATTATTTAAAAAGTCTGCGCTTAAATAGGCCTCAGAATTATTTAATGATATAGACCTTAGAAAAAATTATTTAAAATAAGCCTTATGTAGACTTCAGGAAAATGTATTTTAAAAATCCACGCCTCTTTTTCCACTGTGTTTTCTTATCATCTTATCCTCTTCGTTTGTTTTCCTCTTTCTTTTTTTCACCGCTCCATTTATTTTGAATATCGCAAAACGAATTCATTGTTCCGACGTCATCCTCTAATTTCTATGCCAGAATTATACAATCGGCTCCATAACAGAAGATGCATTAATTTTATGCTATTTTCCTACTTCTCCTCCCCTTCCCCCTATCATCTTCTTCTTCTTCATGTAGCTGTACCATAATTTGTTATGGCAAACATTCAATATTGTTGGTATTTTAAAACGGAGGTGGTGGCATGGAGGTTTGCCACCATTGGGCAATTGCCAATTTGTTGGAGGCATCCAACAAATAGACGGCCGACCAGCATCAATTTACCATCGGAAAAAATGGATGGAATGAAATATTATGAGGAAGAAGAAAAACAAAAAAGAAAAGCAAACGTATAGCAATTGCAAGATAAGAGGCACGCGTGTAGAAATAGATCCATTTGAAGATTTGTGTACATTTAAGATTTTTTCTTTCGGACTCCTCCCCCACCTCTTCTGGGAGGTATCTGGGTTGTGTATTTATTTTGAATATGAAGCAGAAAAAAAAACAATTGCAGTTGATTTTTTTTGTTCAAAACTGAAATAAGAGATGTTCAACAGTTCCATAATAAATTTTTGCATAAATATGGCACGTATCTTTGAATGATTGAGGCTGGTCCAAAAAAGAAAGAAAACAAAAAATAAGCTATGTATAATGAGATAAGTGTTGTTGCATAATTCCACAACGAATTATGAGAAGAACATATATATGGATGTATGTGTTGATATGTAACCTATTTAGATTTAGGTTAATTTTTTTAAAAATATTTTCCTTCCACAGCAATGTGAGGCGGGGATTTTTTAATATTTTTTTTTTTCAATACTATATAAGGCGTGAATTTTTAAAATAATTTTTTCAAGGCCTTAAAAAGGCGTGGTTTTTTTCGGTGCCTTATATAAGGCATGGGGGTGTCATAGGCTTTATCATGACGAAGTCCAGGCTTATCTTGGTCCCTCTTTCATCTCAATTGTGGACACTGACCTCCCCGTCACCTGGGGTAGCTACTTTCATCACCCGTTAAAATAGTGAACTAATATGTGCTGCGAGTTCACCCATGAGAACTATAACAAATGGGTTGAGGCGTCGGGTTAGTTGCCCACTTTCGGAAACCCCCCTCTTGCTATGAAAAAGCAACGAAAAAGAAAACTAAACCCCACCAATGTTGACGACCCCCGCAAACGTATAAAGGACCACGATCTGCACGTTGCACAGAACAGGCGCAGTGATCGCTTTGGCGGATGTACTCAAGAAGTACAAAGCCGATATTATTGCCTTACAGGAAATGCAATGGAAAGGGACTGGCGTAAGTAAATCAGATAACTACGCCCTGTATTATAGCTGCCATGAAACGAGGCATCAATTTGGCTGCGGAATAACAGGATAATAAAAGACCTGGTCTCCAGATTCACTCCAGCAGATGAGCGAATTGCTATAATCCGTATAAAAGCGAAGTTCTTCTACATCAGTCTCATTTGCGCCCATGTTCCGAAGATAACAATGAATAGACCAAAGGCATGTTTTACGATCGCCTAGAAACAGCTTATGACCGTTGACCTGACCATCGGAAGGGAAAATATCTTTGGCCGTCGGAAAATTCAGCCTCCATGAAGAAACATCCGACAACGGCATGAGCGACGTAAAGCTACTGATATGAAAAGCGCAGCGTATAGGGCAATAGCAACACGTAATGCGATGAAGAACTATCGGAGAAAAGAAGAGAGGATAAAAGTATTTTCAGAAAAAAGAAGAAAGAACAAGAAATACGTGAACGTGAGCAAATCGAGATGTACAGGAGAAGAGGAGGAGAATGAAGTCCGAAAATTCTACCAACGGGTAAAAGACCAAACCGAAGGCTTTGGTTCAGGCACATCCTCCTTTAAAGATGAAGAAGGAAACCTGGTGACAGATACAGACAGCGTACTGAGGATGTGGAAGGATCATTTTGAAAAAAACTTCTAGTATCTAATAGTAGCGGTGAAGAGGATACCCCAGAACCGGCTGAAGAATAATAAAACAGCAGGTGACGATGGGTTACGAGCCGAACTATTCAACACTGGTGGTCAGGAGCATGCACCAGCTGATTAGTACAATTTGGCTAGAAGAATGCATGCCCAATGATTGGAATCTCAGCATCCTGTGTCCGTGCACAAAAAGGGAGACAAGACGATATGTGCCAACTTAGAGAAATAAGTCTCCTTCCCATCGCATATAAAGTGCTATCCAGCGTGACATTATTGGACCATACCAATGTGGCTTCAGACCTGGCAAATCCACCATTGACCAGATTTTCACTCTGCCCCAAATACTGGCGACACATTCCACCTACTTGTCGACTATAAAGCCGCATTCTACAGCCATATCCGTTCAGAAGAGCATAAAGCCATGTCTGCGTTTGACATTCCTGCAAAATTAATTCGGCTATGCACAGGCACAAGATCAGCAGTTAAAGTCGGAAAGGACCTCGGAGCCCTTTAATACCGAAAGAGGATTCAGACAAGGTGACAGTTTGTCGTGTGACCTTTTGAACATCCTGCTGGAAAAGGTCATACGAGAGGCTTAGGTGAACAGAAATGGCACTCTGACATCGATATAATCGAATATAATGCGAGCGGTAACAGCCACCTTTGAACAAATCAAGAAGGCGTCTTATGATGGTATTAACGCGCAAGACGTCCAATAGACTCGGACCAACTGTGGAATTTGAGAACTACAGCTTCGAGGTAGTCAAAGATTTTATATACCATGGTACCGCCATAAATAAAACGAATGACATCAGTTTTGAAATTCGGATGCTACTATGGTCTGAGCAAACAACTCAAAAGCAAGGCGAATGAGGCAGCTCTTGGAATGTTTGAGAGAAAAATTCTCCGAAAGATCTATGGGCCGATCTGCGTTGACGGTGAATATCGCCGTCGAATGAACCATGAGTTGTACCAGCTATTCTCGGACATTGACATTTTTAGACGTATTGAGCTGCGTTGGCTAGGTCAGGCATATAAAAGCGAACCAGTTGATGGTTCACGCAGAAGGGGAAGGCCAAGGATATTATGGAAAGATCAAATCGAAGACAACATTGCCGAAAATGATCTTGCAAATTCGAAAATCTTTTTTAAGCTCGGCTTATGGAACGAAAATTCTGTCACAAGCCAGCTAAGTAAGTATATAAGGCGTGGATTTCATAAATCTTTTTTTGGTGGCCTTATACAAGGCGTGGATTTCATAAATCACTTTTTTTGAGGCCTTTTATATGGCTTGCATTTTTTAAATAATTTTTTTCCTCTTCTCCTTTTTAAAATAAAAAAATTCTTTAACCTAATCTCAGTTTCTGATCCTTATAATTTGACCAATTTTTAAGTTGACATTTTATTAGCCATTAATATTTTTTGTCTCTTCATTAATCAACGTCATTTTAAATAAATATAAATTTATAGAAATTATGTAGAATTTTTTCGGGTGGGCTGTCTGTTTTGCAAGTAATTTTGTTATCCTAGGTTTCTTCTTTCGCAGTGTCATTATGGCTGACAACAGTCAACAGGTTGGCAAAAAAAATGTAAACAGCAGAGGACTAAAATTAAGGTCAACACACTTTTTTGACACTTTTGTCTACCACCACCCAAAGTCAATGTTGACCCTTGTTATTTGGAAAGTGCAGCGTTTTGGTATGAGGAAAACAAATATTTACAAGATGGAAGGCATTATTTGAAACAAAGTTAAAAATAAAATTATTTGGTAGTCGGGAAAATATTTTCAAAAGATCATCTAAACATTGTGACCTTTGAAAAAATATTTTTAAAAAATCCACGTAATTCTCTGACCCTTGAAAAAATATTTTTAATAAATACCCCTCTTAATTTTGAAAAAATTCCTCTAAAAAGAATTATTTTAATTTCTTTCCAGAATTGATATAATTTTTTTAAATGACTCACACTTCTACCAGATGTCAATTCTCCAAGTGACCTTGTTTTCCTGTCGCCCACTTGCTACTTCTTGTTTTTTTGTTTCACTGATAAGTAATTAATTGCAAGATTATTTTTATCCCACTTCCCTACTCTCGTGGAAAATTCATTCACTTGCAACTTGCTTCACTTATTTAATTTTTCTGATCCGACGACACTTGGATATAATTAATACAAACTTCTGAGAATTTTTGTTTTAATAATAAAAACAACAACAATAGCAGTAACAAACTTAAAACAATAATTGACTCACACACACACACATCTGTAAGTTTATTTTCAGACTTGACTTCCAAAGTTTTATTGTACACTTCCAGCTCAATATCAGAAGATATTTCTGAAGTAAATGGAAAAAGAAAGAAACAAAAAAAAAACGAAGAAGAAAGGGTTCAACACATGCCACGCAAAAAGAGAAAATATTACATTGTCATCTGACAATTGAATTGAAGTCAGTTTCAGCAGCCAGCACTGGGAGCCGGCAGCTCCACCAACGCCAATATCGTCGTCATCATCATCATCTTTAAAGTTTATTGGTGTGGCAATGGTTAGAGAAGACGTAGAATATGATAGTGCTTACAATCGCACAAATGTTAATGACACTACCCAGCTATAGTTTAAAAAAGTCACACATGCACATATACACACTCACAGTACTCCATTGTTGTGTGGGAATATAGGATTATGCACAGGAAAAAATACGTTTTTCAAATCCATACCTTTTAAAAAATTATTTAAAAAACCTAAAGGCCTCGAAAAAAATTATTTAAAAAATCCACGCCTTATATTGGTCTCGAAAAAAAAATTTAAAAAACCAGTAAGGAAAGTAGTAGTAGGGCCGACTATTCAGCGTAGCTATGGGTCGTTAGTGCACAATTTACATTAAATCGGACGAAAATGTATATGGTAGCTATAACTAAATTTGAACCGATTTTCACGAAACTCAGCATGATATGTGCTCGACCTAATTTAGTACCCTATACCCAATTTCGTGCAAATATATGGACTTCGGTGCACTATTTACATAAAATCGGACGAAAATATGTATGGAAGCTATATCTAAATCTGAACATATTTTCACGAAACTTAGCACTCATCATTCTAGACTTAATTCAGTACGCTGTGCCAAATATCGTGAAAATCGAATGATACATAGGGACATTGGTGCACTATTTACATAAACTAGGGCGAAAATATATATGGGAGCTATATCTAAATCTGGACCGATTTTCACGACATTTAGCACACATCATTGTAGGCTTAATTCAGTGCGCTGTGCGAAATTTCGTGCAAATCGAAAGATATTTAGGGACTTTGACGCATCATTTACCTTAAATCGGACGAAAATATATATGGGAGCTATATCTAAATCTGAATCGATTTGCACGAAACTTAGCACACATCATTCTGCAAATCGAAAGGTATATAGGGACTTGGTGCCCCATTTTCCTTAAATCGGACGAAAATATATATGATAGATATATCTAAATCTAAAGTGATTTTCACGAAATTTAGCACACATAATTCTAGGCTTAAGTCAGTACGTTGTGCCAAATTTCGTCGAAATCGAAAGATATTTAGCGACTTTGGTGCACCATTTACCTTAAATCGGACGAAAATATATATGTGATCTATATCTAAATCTGGACCGATTTCCACGAAACTTAGCACACATCATTCTAGACTTAATTCAGTACGCTGTGCAAAATTTTATGTAATTCAAGTGATATATAGGGACGTTGGTGCACCATTTACCTTAAATCGGACGAAACTATATATGGGAGCTATATCTAAATCTGAAGCGATTTTCTCGAAACTTGGCACACATCATTCTGGACCTAATTCAGTACTGTGTGCCAACTTTCGTGCAAATCGAAAAATATATAGGGACTTGGTGCCCCATTTACCTTAAATCAGAGGAAAATATATATAGGAGCTATATCTAAATCTGAACCGATTTTCTGAAATCTCAACACACATAATTCTAGACCTAATTCATTACGATGTGCCAAATTTCGTGCAAATCGAAAAATATATAGGGACTTGGTGCCCCATTTTCCTTAAATTGGACGAAAATATATATGATAGCTATATCTAAATCTGAAGTGATTTTCACGAAATTTAGCAGACATAATTCTAGGCTTAAGTCAGTACGTTGTGCCAAATTTCGTGCAAATCAAAAGATATTTAGGGACTTTGGTACACCATTTCTCTTAAATCGGACGAAAATATATATGGGAGCTATATATAAATCTGAACCGATTTTCACGAAACATAGCACACATCATTCTGGACCTAATTAAGTACTCTATGCCAAATTTCGTGGAAATCAAGATATTTAGGGACTTTGGTTCACCATTTACCTTAAATCGGACGAAAATATATATGGGAACTATATCTAAATTTGAACCGATTTTCACGAAACTAGGCACACATCATTCTTAATAGAGTACGCTCTGCCAAATTTCGTGCAAACCGAACGATATATAGGGACTTTGGTGGAACATTTACATTAAATCGGACGAAAATATACATGGGAGCTATATCTAAATCTGAACCATTTTTCCCCAATTTCAATGGGGTTCCTCCTTGGGCCAAATAAATGACCTGTGCCAAATTTCATCCAATTCGAATCATAAATGCGACCTGTACTTGGTTTACAATATAACATGGACATACGGACGGACAGACGGACGGACATGCATAAATCGACTCAGAAAGTGATTCTATGCATATTCTTAAAAGGAACCATGTGTCTATCTCGTCTCCTTTTGCCTGTTGCAAATATATACACAAAGACATAATACCCTGTACCACAGTATGGTGAAGGGTATAAAAATCCACGCCTTATAAAGGCGTCGAAAAAAATAATTTAAAGAACCCACGCCTTATAAAGGCATCGAAAAAAAATTATTTAAAAATTCCACGACTTATATAGGCCTTGAAAAAAATTATTTAAAAAATCCACGCCTTATATAGGCCTTGAAAAAAATTATTTAGAAAATACACGCCTTATATAAGGCCTCGAAAAACATTATTTGAAAAATCCACGCCTTAGATAGGCCTTGAAAAGAATTATTTGAAAAATCCACGCCTTATATAGGCCTTGAAAAAAATTATTTAAAAAATCCACGCCTTATATAAGGCTTTGAAAAAAATTATTTAAAAAATCCACGCCTTATATAAGGCTTTGAAACAAATTATTTAAAAAATCCACGCCTTATATAAGGCTTTGAAAAAAATTATTTAAAAAATCCACGCCTTATAGAAGGCATCGAAAAAAAATTATTTAAAAAATCTACGCCTTATAAAGGCCTAGAAAAAAATTATTTAAAAAATCTACGCCTTATAAAGGCCTCTAATTTTTTTTTTTTTTTTTTAAATCGACGCCTTATAAAGGCCTCTAAAAAAATATTTAAAGAATCGACGCCTTATGTAGGTGTCGAAAAAATTACTTAAAAAATCTACGCCTTATGTAGGTGCCGAAAAAAATTATTTAAAACCAGTAAGGAAAGTAGTAAAGTCGGACGGGGCCAACTTTATGATACCCTTCACCACTTTGGGTGTATTCAACAGGACCATTAAAATGAAATTGGATGAACTAAAATAGTTCATATTTATTTAAATGTGAATTTACCTAGATTTATCCATAAAGTATGTAAATCGACTTCAAACAAATATAAATAGGTCATCCGTTGTACTTCTAGAAAACGCAACTACGTAATTCTATGCTCAATTTTGTAAGTTGTGCAAAATTTGATGTCAATCTGACTAACATGAGGAGTTTGATGCCCAATTTACTTGAAACCGGGGGAAAATATATATGGAAGCTTTATCCAAATATTAAGCGATTTGAAACAAACTTGTCACAGGTTAGGTTGTTCTAAATTCAGAAAGTTTTGTTCCTATCAGCCTATTGGTTCCTTGGTGCGTCAATTACTTAAAATCAATCTATAATAAAAGGGAGCTATATCTAAAACTGGACCGATTTTCACGTAAAAATTAGACATCACTCTACGCCAAATTCAGTACATTATGCCAAATTTCGTGCAAATCGAAAGGTATATAGCGACTTTGGTGCACCATTTACATGAAATCGGACGAAACTATATATGGGAGCTATATAGAAATCTGGACCGATTTTCTCGAAACTTGTCAGACATCACTCTAGGCTCATTTCAGTACGTTATGCCAAATCTCTTGCAAATCGAAGGATATATAATCGAGAGATATAAGGACTTTGGGTCACCATTTACATTAAAACGGACGAAACTATATATGGGAGGTATATCTAAATCTGGACCGATTTTCACGAAACTTGGCAGACATAATTCTAGGCTCAATTCAGTACGTTATGCCAAAGTTGGTGTAAATCGAAGGATATATAGGGACATTGGGGCACCATTTACATTAAATCGGACGAAACTATATATGGGAGGTATATCTAAATCTGGACCGATGTTCTCGAAACTTGGCAGACATCACTCTAGGCTCAATTCAGTACGTTATGCCAAATTTCGTGCAAATCGAAGGATATATAGGGACTTTGGGGCACCATTTACATTAAATCGGACGAAACTATATATGGGAGGTATATCTAAATCGGAACCGATTTTCTCAAAACTTGGCAGACATCACTCTAGGCTCAATGCAGTACGTTATGCACAATTTCGGGCAAATCGAAAGATATATAGGGACTTTGGGGCACCATTTACATGAAATCGGACGAAACTATATATGGGAGCTATATCTTAATCTGGACCGATTTTCACGAAACTTGGCAGACATCATTTTAGGCTCAATTCAGTACGTTATGCCAAATTTGGTGCAAATCGAAGGATATATAGGGATTTTGGTGCACCATTTACCTTAAATCGGAGTAAACTATATATGGGAGCTATATCTTAATCTGGACCGATTTTCACGAAACTTGGCAGACATAATTCTAGGCTCAATTCAGTACGTTATGCCAAATTTGGTGCAAATCGAAGGATATATAGGGATTTTGGTGCACCATTTACATGAAATCGGACGAAACTATATATGGGAGTTATATCTAAATCTGGACCGATTTTCACGAAACTTGGCAGATATCATTCTAGGCCTAATTGATTAGCCTGTACTAAATTTCGTGCAAATCGAAAGATATATAGGGACCGTTTCCATTAAATCGGGCGAAAATATATATGGTAGCTATATCTAAATCTGAACCGATTTTTCCCAATTTCAATAGGGTTCGTCCTTGGGCCAAACAAATGAACTGTGTCAATTTTCATCCATATCGGATCATAAATGCGACCTGTACTTTGCTCACAAAAATACATGGACAGACAGACAGACGGACAGACGGACGGACGGACGGACGGACATGCATAAATCGACTTAAAAAGTGATTCTATGCATATTCTCAAAAGGAACCATGGGTCTATCTCGTTTCCTTTTGCCTGTTACAAACATATGCACAAAGACATGATACCCTGTACCACAGTGTGGTGAAGGGTATAAAAATCCACGCCTTATGTGGGTGTCGAAAAAAAATATTTAAAAAATCCACGCCTTATGTGGGTGTCGAAAAAAAATATTTAAAAAATCCACGCCTTATGTGGGTGTCGAAAAAAAATATTTAAAAAATCCACGCCTTATGTGGGTGTCGAAAAAAAAATATTTAAGGAATCCACGCCCTTTTTAAAAAATCCACGTCTTATGTGGGTGTCGAAAAAAAATATTTAAAAAATCCACGCCTTATGCGGGTGTCGAAAAAAAAATATTTAAAAAATCCACGCCTTATGTGGGTGTCGAAAAAAATATTTAAAAAATCCACGCCTTATGTGGGTGTCGAAAAAAATATTTAAAAAATCCAAGCCTTATGTGGGTGTCGAAAAAATATTTAAAGAATCCACGCCTTATGTGGGTTTTGAAAAAAATTATTTAAGGAATCCACGCCTTATGTGGGTGTCGAAAAAATATTTAAAGAATCCACGCCTTATGTGGGTTTTGAAAAAAATTATTTAAGGAATCCACGCCTTATGTGGGTGTCGAAAAAATTACATAAAGAATCCAATACTTGTTGGGGTTCTTGAAAAAAAAATTTAAATCATCCAGAATTTTCCCCGTGTCATAACTCCCACATAGTAACTAAAAATAATGTTAGTCTCTGTGTTCCAGGCACAGCCCCTCTGTTCGCCCTGAGAAATGAAAAACCACCAACAACAACCACCACCATCGACCAGTAAAAGACGACAATAAACACAAATTACAATTGTCACTGGCAAATGTCATCCAAAGCTGGTAAACGTTGAACGAATAAAGACCCAACATGACAATTTTGTGGTGGCTATGATTACCGAGCGGAGCGGATCGTAGCGGATTGCAAAGCAGAACTGCATGGCTTGTCGTTGTTTGCAGTTGGTTTCAGTTTTGTTATTATTTTTGTTGGGGTATTTCATTATAATTTGCTGATAAGCGTTAAATAACAGAGCTCGGTTGCCGTTTAGCTCGGACTCTCTTCGATGAATAGCCAAAACCAAACAAATTATAAAGCAACAAATGAGGAAAAAATTGAACAACAACAACAAAAAATAAAAATAATTATTAAATTGTGTATAGCGCTGTTTTTGTGATAATAATTATGTTGCATTATTATTATCAATTCAATGATGTCGTGGTGGGGGTGGAGGGGGAAGCTTGGGTTCTGAACAGAACATCATCATAATGGCATGTTACACGAGTGCAATTTGTAACCGCCAACTCTACACCCTCCCCACTCTCCCAGCAGCCTAAACCAGGCGGCATGCTTCACTGCAGCTATTCATCTATCGGCTTGGGCTTGGGCCATTGCATGCCCAGCAAAGTCACACATGCACACATGGTTGGATCCCACCAACCAACCAACCAACCAGCCATCCATCCATGGAGACCCATTCATGCCAGTCAAAAGTTCATTTGATTGTGGTTTCCATATTTCTATCTGTTTCTGGTTTGTCAGCCACAGCAGAGGCTCCCTTCATTATGGATGTCTGCCCAGCTGGCTGCTGGGTTCTGTTATTCCACTCCGCTATGTGTATGTGTGGAGGCGTAGTTATGAACTTCTAAATGCGATTCATTATTTCAATTCCCCCCTCCGTTTGTAATAAATGCTCGATTAAAAATATCACAAGACAACAATAACAACTACACCGAAATTTATAATAAAATATCTGTGTGTTGTTTTAATAAAATTTATAGACGGCAGCCAGAAAGGGTTGTTATGGTTTAATAACCATTTCTAATGAAAGAAAAAAAAAAAAACAAAAATAATAATTATTAGTTTCAATATCCCGCCATGCCATGTTCGATGGACAAATTTTAATCGTTGATTAATAAAGGAAAGAAGCTACTGTTTCTTTATTTTTTAATGGTATTATTTTAATCAATAAAATAATATGGACTGATGTCTTAATGCATTTTCAATTTGATGCTATCGGTGAGGGGTAAAATATCGTAGATTTTTTATTTTTATACCTTTCACCACACTGTGGTACAGGGTATTATGTATTTGTGCATATGTTTGTAACAGGCAAAAGGAATCGATATAGACCCATAATTCTTTTTGAGAATATGCATAGAATCACTTTCTGAGTCGATTTATGCTTGTCCGTCTGTCCGTCCGTCCATCCATGTATTTTTGTGAACAATGTACAGGTAGCATTTATGATCCGATTTGGATGAAATTTGGCACAGTTCAGTTATTTGGCCCAAGGACGAACCCTATTGAAATTGGGAAAAATCAGTTCAGATTTAGATATAGCTCCCATATATATTTTCGTCCGATTTAAGGTAAATGGTGCACGAAAGCCCCTATATATCGTTCGATTTACACGAAATTTGGCATAACGTACTGAATTGTGCCTAGAATGATGTCTGCCAAGTTTCGTGAAAATCGGTCCAGATTTAGATATAGCTCCCATATATAGTTTCGTCCGATTTTATGTAAATGGTGCACCAAAGTCCCTATATACCATTCGATTTGCATGAAATATGGCACAGAGTACTGAATTAGGTCCAGAATGATGTGTGCCAAGTTTCGAGAAAATCGGTTCAGATTTAGATATAGCTCCCATATATATCTTCGTCCGATTTAATGTTAACTGTGTACCAAAGTCCCCATATAAATTTCGATTTGCACGAAATTTGGCACAGTTTATTAAATTAATTATAGAATGATGTGTGCAAAGGTTCAGATTTAGATATAGCTCCCATATATAGCTTCGCCCGATTTTAGGTAAATAGTACACTAAAGTCCCTGGAAATCTTTTGATGTGCCCGAAATTTGGCAGAGAGTTATGAATAAGATCGAGAATGATGCCTGCCAAGTTTCGTGAAAATCGGTTCAGATTTATATATAGCTCTCATATGTATTTTCATCCGATTTAAGATAATTGGTGCACCAAAGACCCTATATATCTTTCGATTTGCACGAATTTTGGTATAGGATACTGAATTAAGTCTAGAATGATGTTGCTAAGCTTCGTGAAAAGATCCATAGCTAGGCCGATTGACACATCTGATGTTATATAAATTAGTCTCTGGCAAGTTTCCCTGAAATCGGTTCAGATATAGATTTATATCAAAACGCGTCGTCTGTTAGGATGCTAGATACCAAGCAACTGCTCTGATTAGCTTTAACATGGCGAAGTCCAGGCTTATCATGGTCCCTCTTTCATCTCAATTGTGGACAATGACCTCCCCGCGGTGTCACCTGGGGTAACTATTTTCATCATCCATTGAAATAGTGGGCTAATATGTGCAGCGAGTTCACCCATAAGAACTATAAAAAATGGGTTGAGACGTTGGGTTAGTTGCCCACACTCGGAAACCCCCTCTTACTATGAAAAAGTAACTAAAAAGACGACCCCCGCAAACGTATAAAGGACCACAATCTGCGAATCTACACTTGGAATGTGCGCACGTTGTACAGAACAGGCGCAATGTACACTTTGGCGGATGTACTCAAGAAGTACAAAGCCGATATTATTGCCTTACAGGAAATGCGATGGAAACGGACTGGCGTAAGTAAATCAGATGATTACGCCCTCTATTATAGCCGCCATGAAGCGAGACACGAATTTGGCTGCGGATTTATGGTTAATAAAAGAATAAAAAAACTCGTCTCCAGATTCACGTTCTATTGAAGGCTGGCGTTCTATTACGTAGATGAGCGAATTGCTATAATCCGCATAAAGCGAAGTTCTTCTACGTCAGTCTTATTTGCGCCCATACTCCGACCGAAGATAAAGATGAACAGACCAAAGACATATTTTACGAGCACCTAGAAACAGCATATGATCGTTGCCCTGGCCATGACATTAAAATTCTCCTAGGAGATTTTAATGCAAAAATCGGAAGGGAAAATATATTTGGCCCCACCGCAGGGGAAAATTCAGCCTTCATGAAGAAACATCAGACAACGGCATGAGGTTAATTGATTTCGCGGCAGCAAAAAACATGGTAGTTAGCAGCACCTGATTCAAGGATCTCGAGATACACAAGGCCACTTGGATTTCTCCCGATCGAACAACGAGAAATCAAATCGATCATGTTGCGATAGACGGAAGGCATTCATCCAGTGTTTTAGACGTTCGATCGATCCAAGGAGAGAATATCGATTCGGACCATTATCTTGTGGCAGCCAAGGTACGCACCCGCAAAGGTGCGATCTAATACAACACGGAAACTCGACGTCGAAAAGATGAAAACACAACAGGTAGCCGAGGCCTACTCCGCACAACTTATCCAACTGCTTGACGAAAGCACCCCTTGTCCCGATAATAATGTAGAAGCACAATGGCAGAGAATTGTCCACTTCCTACAAAACTGCAGCAAAAGTAACACTTGGGTACCAAAGACCACCATCAAGAAATCAAGTAGTGGCGATGAAGAAGATACCCAGGAGCCAATAAGAGATGACGGTATTGAATTTATGAAACCTACCCAAGATGAGGTCAGAATAGTAATTAATCGGCTAAAGAATAATAAAGCAGCAGGTGCCGATGGGTTACTAGCCGAATTATTCAAGACTGGTGGTCAGATGCTGGTCAGGAGCAGCTGATTAGTAAAATGTGGCTAGAGGAATGGATTCCCAATGATTGGAACCTCAGCATCATGTGTCCCGTGCACAAAAAAGGAGACAAGACGATATGTGCCAGGTATAGAGGAATAAGTCTCCTTCCGATCACATATAAAGTGCTATCCAGCGAGCTGTGTGAACGACTGAAGCCAATGGTCAACTACATTATTGGACCATACCAATGCGGCGTCAGACCTGGCAAATCCACCATTGAAAAAAACCCACGAAAAACACATCGACACATTCCACCTATTCGTCGACTATAAAGCCACATTCGACAACCCTATCCGTTCTGAGGTGTATAAAGCTATGTCTGTGTTCAACATTCCTGCAATATTAATACGGCTAATACAGGATAACTTTAAGTGGCACAAGATCAGCAGTTAAAGTCGGAAAGGACCTCTCGGAGCCCTTTAATACCGAACGAGGATTCAGACAAGGTGACAGTTTGTCGTGTGACCTTTTTAACATCCTGCTGGAAAAGGTCATACGAGAGGCAAAAATGAACAGAAATGACACTCTGTACACCAAACAACACATGTCACTCGCCGAAGCCGATGACATCGACATAATGGGTCGAACACTAAGAGCGGTAACAGCCACCTTTGAACAAATTGAGAAGGACTCTGCCAAAGTGGGTCTGGCAGAAAACGGCGAGAAGACCAAGCTGATGGTATCAACGTGCAAGTCGTCCAGTAGACTCGGACCAACTGTGGAACATGAGAACTACAGCTTCGAGGTAGTTAAAGATTTTATATACCTTGGGGTCGCCATAAATAAAACGAATGGCATCAGTTTTGAAATTCGGAGAAGGATTGTGATGGCCAACAGATGTTACTATGGTCTAAGTAAGCAGTTAAGAAACAAGGCCACCTCCCGGCAGACAAAACTCACACTCTATAAGACGCTGATACCACTCGTGATGTTATATGGATCTGAAGCATGGATACTTGGGCAAGCAGATGAGGTAGCTCTTGGAGTGTTTGAGAGAAAATTGCTCCGAAATATCTATGAGCCGATCTGCGTCGATGGTGAATATCGTCGTCGAATGAACCATGAGTTGTACCAGCTATTCTCGGAGATTGACATTGTTAGACGTATTGAGCTGCGGCGACTACGTTGGCTATGTCATGTTGTGAGAATGGATGAAGAAGCCCCAGCCCAGAAGGCATATGAAAACGAACCAGCGGATGGTTCACGCAGAAGAGGAAGGCCACGAACAAGATGGAAAGACCAAGACAACATTGCCGAATATGGCCTTTAAAATGGGAAAAACTGCGCAAAAGACCGACGCGCTTGGAAATCTTTTTTAAGCTCGGCTTATGGAACAACCGTTCTGTAACAAGCCAGCTAAGAAAGTAAGGATTTTTTAAATCATTTTTTCTCAAGTCTATATAAGGCGTGGATTTTTAAATCATTTTTTCTCAAGTCTATATAAGGCGTGGATTTTTTAAATCATTTTTTCTCAAGTCTATATAAGGCGTGGATTTTTTAAATCATTTTTTCTCAAGTCTATATAAGGCGTGGATTTTTTAAATCATTTTTTCTCAAGTCTATATAAGGCGTGGATTTTTTAAATCATTTTTTCTCAAGTCTATATAAGGCGTGGATTTTTTAAATCATTTTTTCTCAAGTCTATATAAGGCGTGGATTTTTTAAATCATTTTTTCTCAAGTCTATATAAGGCGTGGATCATTTTTTCTCAAGTCTATATAAGGCGTGTATTTATACCCTTCACCACGCTGTGGTACAGGGTATTATGTCTTTGTGCATATGTTTGTAACAGGCAAAAATAATTGAGATAGACCCATGGTTCCTTTTGAGAATATGCATAGAATCACTTTCTAAGTCGATTTATGCATGTCCGTCCGTCCGTCCGTCTGTCCGTCCGTCTGTCTGTCTGTCCATGTTAAATTGTAAACAAAGTACAGGTCGCATTTATGATCCGAATTGGATGAAATTTGGCATAGGTCACTTATTCGGCCCAAGGACGAACCCTATTGAAATTGGGAAAAATCGGTTCAGATTTAGATATAGCTCCCATATATATATTTAACCGATTTAATGTAAACGGTCCCTATATATCTTTCGATCTGCACGAAATTTGGTACAGGCTAATCATTTAGGCCTATAATGATGTCTGCCAATTTTCGTGAAAATCGGTCCAGATTTAGATATAGCTCCCATATATAGTTTCGTCCGATTTCATGTAAATGGTGCCCCTAAGTCCCTATATATCTTTTGATTTGTACGAAATTTGGCATAACGTACTGAATTAAGCCTAGAGTGATGTCTGCCAAGTTTCGTGAAAATCGGTCCAGATTTAGATATAGCTCCCATATATAGTTTCGTCCGATTTCATACAAATGGTGCCCCAAAGTCCCTATATATCTTTTGATTTGCACGAAATTTGGCATAACGTACTGAATTAAGCCTAGAGTGATGTCTGGCAATTTTCGTGAAAATCGGTCCAGATTTAGATATAGCTCCCATATATAGCTTCGTCCGATTACATGTAAATGGTGCACCAAAGCCCCTATATATCCTTCGATTTGCACGAAATTTGGCATAACGTACTTAATTGAGCCCAGAATGATGTCTGCCAAGTTTCGAGAAAATCGGTCCAGATTTAGATATAGCTCCCATATATAGCTTCGTCCGATTACATGTAAATGGTGCACCAAAGTCCATATATATCCTTCGATTTGCACGAAATTTGGCATAACGTACTTAATTGAGCCCAGAATGATGTCTGCCAAGTTTCGAGAAAATCGGTCCAGATTTAGATATAGGTCCCATATATAGTTTCGTCCGATTACATGTAAATGGTGCACCAAAGTCCCTATATATCCTTCGAGGTGCACGAAATGTGGCATAACGTACTTAATTGAGCCCAGAATGATGTCTGCCAAGTTTCATGAAAATCGGTCCTGATTTAGATATATCTTCCATATATAGTTTCGTCCGATTTCATGTAAATGGTGCCCAAAGTCCCTATATATCTTTTGATTTGCACGAAATTTGGTACAGCCTAATCATTTAGGCCTAGAATGATGTCTGCCAAGTTTCGTGAAAATAGGTCAAGATTTGCATATAGCTCCCATATATAGTTTCGTCCGATTTCATGTAAATGGTGCACCAAAGTCCATATATATCCTTCGATTTGCCCGAAATTTGGCATAACGTACTGAATTGAGTCTAGAATGATGTCTGCCAAGTTTCGTGAAAATCGGTCCAGATTTCTATATAGCTCCCACATATAGTTTCGTCCGATTTCATGTAAATGTTGCACCAAAGTCCCTATATATCTTTCGTTTTGCACAAAATTTGGCATAACGTACTGAATTGAGCCTAGAGTGATGTCTGCGTTGTTTCGTGAAAATCGGTCCAGATTTAGATATAGCTCCTTTTTATTATAGATTGATTTTAAGTAATTGACGCACCAAGAACCAATAGGAACAAAACGTTCTGAAATTAGTCTAACCTTCTGTCACAAGTTTGTTTGAAATCGCTTAATATTTGGATAGAGCTTCCATATATATTTTCGCCCGATTTCAAGTAAATTGGGCATCAAACTCCTCATGTTAGTCAGTTTGACATCAAATTTTGCACAACGTACAAAATTGAGCATAGAATTATGTAGTTGCGTTTTCTAGAAGTACAGACATAGCCCAACGGATGACCCATTTATATTTGTTTGAAGTCGATTTACATACTTTATGGATAGATCTACGTAGATTAACATTTAGATAAATATCACATATTTTATTTCATCCAATTTCATGCTAATAGTCCAGTTTAATATACCCATAGCGGTTAAGGGTATCATATAGTCGGCCCCGTCCGACTTTACTACTTTCCTTACTGGTTTTGTGCATATGTTTGTAACATGCAAAAATAATCGAGATAGACCCATGGCTCCTTTTGAGAATATGCATAGAATCACTTTTTGAGTCGATTTAAGCTCGAAATTTGGCACAGCGTAGCAAATTAGGTCTAGAATGATGTGTGTAAAGTTGCCTGAAAATCGGTTCAGATTTATATATAGCTCCCACATATACTTTCGTCAGATTTAATGTAAATGGTGCACCAAAGTCCCTATATATCTTTCGATTTGCTCGAAATTTGGCACAGCGTAGCAAATTAGGTCTAGAATGATGTGTGTTAAGTTTCCTGAAATCGGTTCAGATTTAGATATAGCTTCTATATCTGACCAAATGAACAATTTAGTATCGGTTGCAGAATGACGTGTTTATGGTTCCAATTTCATTTTACTGGTCCTTTAAAAATGCGACTTCTGTTAGGATTCATCTGTTGAATATACTCAAAGTGGTGAAGGGTATCATATAGTCGGCCCCGTCCGACTTTACTACTTTCCTTACTGGTTTTTAAATAATTTTATTCTTTAAATTATTTTCTTATTTCAATTCATAATTAAAATTTCCTATTTTCAATTCACATTTCAGCTTCTTATCTCGCTTTTGATTTTAATATTCAGATTGCACGAATTGCCCTAATTAAAGTTAATTAATGGTTGTAACACCCCCCTCTCCATCATCACACTGAAAGTGTCGTAAATTTACATCTTTGATTGCAATTAAATGACAAACGTCAATTGATGTTTTTTGTTTTCATTTTTGCTCTCCTCGGCATTAAGCTCTTCAGTAATGAATGAATGGACAAGTGGAATTAATAAATGAGTAGGATGTGTCCCACACAGCCTACCCCACTGTCATTCGAATCGGCTGACAACTATCACCACCATTCAAAACTGTGCTGATATAAGGCAATTAAATTAATCTACTTGCAAAAATGAGGGAAAATTAATTTCAGGCGAATGGGTTGAGGGTGGAAGGTGGATTTTTGTCGGGATTTTTTAAAGCATAATTTTTGTTGCCTATTTCAAGGCGAGGATTTATTAAAGAATATTTTTCAAGGTCCAACTGAGGCGTGGATTTATTAAAGAATATTTTTGAAGGTCCCTAACAAGGCGTGGATTTATTAAAGAATATTTTTGAAGGTCCCTAACAAGGCGTGGATTTATTAAAGAATATTTTTGAAGGTCCCTAACAAGGCGTGGATTTATTAAAGAATATTTTTGAACAAGGCGTGGATTTATAAAAAAATATTATTTGTGAAGCAGTTTTATTTTTAATTTATTTATCTAAAAAACTTTTATCATAATAAAACATATTTATTAATTTAATTTTAACTATTCATTATCATCTTCCATTTTGTAATTTTTTATTACAGATAATGACTTTTTGCTCCAGTTTCAATGTCATGAGCCAAAAAAACGATAGTCAATTATTTTGATACGACTATAAAAAGCCACGCTGAAATGTTGGCAAATAGTTTTTCATTATTTTCAAAGTTTTTATGTTCAGGTTTATTTTTCGCAGTAAATAAATTAAAATTAAAGCGAAATTGCTAAATAAATACAATGAAGCGCTTTTTTGAGCATTTAATGAGGGATTAAATTAATTGAAATGGGTGGGAAAGAGAGCGGGAGGGAATGGCGACAACAATTAAAGGGGAATAACGGAATATTTGCTTTAAAAATATATTTTGTCGTTAAAAAAATTATTTAAAAAATCTACGCTCGGTATAGACCCTTGAAAAAAAATATGTAAAAAACCTAAGCCTTGTATAGACTCCTGAAAAAAAAATATGTAAAAAATGTACGCCTTGTATAGGCCCTTGAAAAAATGATTTATAAAATCTACGCCTTGTATAGGCCCTTGAAAAAATTATTTATAAAATCTACGCCTTGTATAGACCATTGAAAATTTTTTTTAAAAAATCTACGCCTTACATAGACCCTTGAAAATTATTATTTAAAAAAATCTATAATCTAAAATCTAGACCCTTGAAACAAAGAATCTACGCCTTGTATAGGTCGATGAAAAAATTATTTAAAGAATCTACGCCTTGTATAGGTCTTTGAAAAATGTATTTAAAAAATCTACGCATTGTATAGGGCCATTAAAAACATATTTAAAAACCAGCAAGTAAAGTAGTAAAGTCGGAATGTGCCGACTATATGATACCCTTCACCACTTTCTGTATATTGTACATATCGACGCCTCCGAACCATAGTATGCTAAGTCAGAAAAGTGAAAAAAACTTTAAAACATGCTAAGTCGACTTAGCATACTATGGTTCGGAGGCGTCGATATGTATCCTAACAATTCCATCTCAATGTTCCCTCGAAGGAACATACACCTTTCTGCGACCTATGCTAAATTTAATTTCAAATTTATGGAAATCGATTTATAACAAACTCGATAGACGCTACTCAGTGTGCCGCACTGTTAAAAATCAGATCGGAAAAAATCAATCAGACACCCGTTCAAAATATATATGGTACGTTGTGCAAAATTTCGTGTCGATCGGACAAACATTAGGCGTTTGGTGGACCATTTACATTAAATCGGAAGAAAATATATGTGGGAGCTATATCTAAATCTGAACCGATTTTCTCGGAACTTTACACACATCATTCTTGGCTCAATTCAGTACTCTATGCCACATTTCGTGCAAATCGAAGGATATATAGGGACATTGGTGCACCATTTACATAAAATCGGACGAAAATATATATGAGAGCTATATATAAATCTGAACCGATTTTCACGAAACTTGGCAGACATCATTCTGGACCTAATTCAGTACCCTATGCTAATTTTTGTGCAAATCGAAAAATATATGGGGACTTTGGTGGCACATTTACCTTAAATCGGACGAAAATATATGGGAGCTATATCTATATCTGAACAGATTTTCACGAAACTTGGCAGACATCATTCTGGACCTAATTCAGTACCCTATGCTAATTTTTGTGCAAATCGAAAAATATATGGGGACTTTGGTGGCACATTTACCTTAAATCGGACGAAAATATATGGGAGCTATATCTATATCTGAACAGATTTTCACGACATTTAGCACACATCATTGTACCATTTACATTTGGGGCACCATTTACATGAAATCGTACGAAACTATATATGGGAGCTATATCTAAATCTGGACCGATTTTCTTGAAACTTGGCAGACATCACTCTAGGCTTAATTCAGTACGTTATGCCAAATATCGTGCAAATCGAAGGATTTATAGGGACTTTGGTGCACCATTTACATGAAATTGGACGAAACTATATATGGGAGCTATATCTAAATCTGGACCGATTTTCACGAAACTTGGCAGGCATCATTCTAGGCGTAATTCAGTACAATATGCCGAATTTCATGCAAATCGAAAGATACGTAGGGACTTTGGTGCACCATTTACCTTAAATCGGACGAAAATATATATGGGAACTATATCTAAATCTGAACCGATTCTCCGGAAACTTAACACATATCATTCTATACCTATTCCATTACGCCATGCCAAACTTCGTGCAAATCGAAAGTTATATAGAGACTTTTGTGCGCAATTTTCCTAAAATCGGACGAAATTATATTCTGGAGCTATATCTATATCTGAACCGATTTTCACGAAACTTAACACACATTTTTTTAGGCTTAATTCAGTACGATATGACAAATTTCCTGCAAAGCGAAAGATATTTAGGGACTTTGGTGAACAATTTACTTTAAATCGGTTGAAAATATATATGGGAGCTATATCTAAATCTGAAACGATTTTTGCAAAACTTAGCGCACATCATTCTAGAGTTATTTAAGTACGCTGTGCCAAATTTCATGCCAATCGAAAGATATGTGGGACTTTTGGTACACCATTTTCATAAAATCGGACGAAAATATGTATGGGAGCTATATCTAAATCTGCACCGATTTTTCCCAATTTCAATAGGGTTCGTCCTTGGGCCAAATAAGTGACTTGTGCCAAATTTCATCCAAATCGGATCATAAATGCGACCTGTACTTTGTTTACAATTTAACATGAACAGACGGACGGACGAACATGCATAAATCGACTTAGAAAGTGATTCTATGCATATTCTCAAAAGGAACCATGTATCTATCTGGATTCCTTTTGCCTGTAACAAACATATGCACAAAGACATAATACCCTGTACCAAAGTGTGGTGAAGGGTATAAAAAAGTGGGTTATATGGGGACTACCCCAAAAAGGTGGCGAATATTAATAATTTTTGGTAGGGAAATTTGTTACCATATACGACTACAAAATACCAAATTGCAGCAAATTCGGTTGAAAAACGCGGTCAAGAACCCCAAAAATACCGAAAATTGGGGGTACCCTTATATGAGAGCAATATCTAAACGTGGACCTATATTCATAATTTTTTGTGGAGAGATTTTGGACCTATTACGAACTCAAAATACAAAATTACAGCTAATTCGGTGGAAAAATACGATCACAACCCCCAAAATATTGAAAATTAGGAGATACCGTTATATGGGGGGCTACCACAAAAAAGTGGACCTATATTTATAATTTTTTGTGGAGACATTTAGTACCCAATGTACCAAATTTCAGCGATTTCAGTTGAAAAACGCGCTCAAGAACCCCAAAATACCGAAGGGGGTACCCTTATATGAGAGCTATGACTAAACGTGGACCTATAAAGCCCATCTTGGAACTTGACCTGCCTGCAGACAAAAGACTCTATGCAAATTTTTGGCGATCTATCTCAATTCGTTTACACGCTAGAGTGATTACAACAGACAGAGGGACATGGCTATATCGTCATAGAATTTTACGCTGATGAAGAATATATATACTTTATAGGGTCGGAAATTAATATTTCGATGAGTTACAAACGGAATGACAAAATTAATATACCCTCCATACTATGGTAGAGGGTATAAAAAAATTATTAAAAAAATCTACGCCTTGTACAGACCCTTGAAATAATTATTTCAACAATTTTTAATAAATAAAATAATCTACATTTATTTAATTCATTTTTAATGTCTGGTCCAAATTTATAATGGGAAGTAAAAAATTAATTTCTTTTAAACTTCACTTCCCATAGCCAAAGTGAAATCTTGAATAGTTCCTATACACTCTACCTAAGTTCATCCAATTGCTATCTGTTAATTCTCTACCAAAGTTCTTTGCCGCCGAACGCAACACTTCATCATCATCACCACAACAAACTTCCATTGTTCTTTCGTGTCATTATTTATTTGTGCAAAACTTCAAGGTTTTAGAAATCGATTTGGATAGAAAAAATCAAATAAAATTAGTGGCGAACATGCAACAACTATGCAAATGATTTTTTGTCAATGCTGTCAACAGATTTGTTATGCCGACGCATATTGACTTCGCTCCTACTTCCAAAAAAATGACAGTTAAACTGACTTAACGCCTCTCTGAAGCCAAAATACAACAGAATTTTATGTAGGCTTATGGAAAACTGGTTCAGAGTATTTTCAACGTATTTACAAATTAAATGCCTCTTGGTGACCCCTTAAAAATATTCTTTAATAAATCCACGCCTCTTGGTGACCCCTTAAAAATATTCTTTAATAAATCCACGCCTCTTGGTGACCCCTTAAAAATATTCTTTAATAAATCCACGCCTCTTGGTGACCCCTTAAAAATATTCTTTAATAAATCCACGCCTCTTGGTGACCCCTTAAAAATATTCTTTAATAAATCCACGCCTCTTGGTGACCCCTTAAAAATATTCTTTAATAAATCCACGCCTCTTGGTGACCCCTTAAAAATATTCTTTAATAAATCCACGCCTCTTGGTGACCCCTTAAAAATATTCTTTAATAAATCCACGCCTCTTGGTGACCCCTTAAAAATATTCTTTAATAAATCCACGCCTCTTGGTGACCCCTTAAAAATATTCTTTAATAAATCCACGCCTCTTGGTGACCCCTTAAAAATATTCTTTAATAAATCCACGCCTCTTGGTGACCCCTTAAAAATATTCTTTAATAAATCCACGCCTCTTGGTGACCCCTTAAAAATATTCTTTAATAAATCCACGCCTCTTGTTGACCCCTTAAAAATATTCTTTAATAAATCCACGCCTCTTGGTGACCCCTTAAAAATATTCTTTAATAAATCCACGCCTCTTGGTGACCCCTTAAAAATATTCTTTAATAAATCCACGCCTCTTGGTGACCCCTTAAAAATATTCTTTAATAAATCCACGCCTCTTGGTGACCCCTTAAAAATATTCTTTAATAAATCCACGCCTCTTGGTGACCCCTTGAAAAATATTCTTTAATAAATCCACGCCTCTTTTGGACCTTTAAAAATATTCTTTAATAAATCCACGCCTCAGTTGGCCCTTTAAAAATATTCTTTAATAAATCCACGCCTCTTGGTGGCCCCTTAAAAATATTCTTTAATAAATCCACGCCTCTTGGCCCTTAAAAATATTCTTTAATAAATGACGCCTCAGTTGACCCTTTAAAAATATTCTTTAATAAATCCACGCCTCTTGGTGACCCCTTAAAAATATTCTTTAATAAATCCACGCCTCTTGGTGACCCCTTAAAAATATTCTTTAATAAATCCACGCCTCTTGGTGACCCCTTAAAAATATTCTTTAATAAATCCACGCCTCTTGGTGACCCCTTAAAAATATTCTTTAATAAATCCACGCCTCTTGGTGACCCCTTAAAAATATTCTTTAATAAATCCACGCCTCTTGGTGACCCCTTAAAAATATTCTTTAATAAATCCACGCCTCTTGGTGACCCCTTAAAAATATTCTTTAATAAATCCACGCCTCAGTTGGCCCTGAAAAATATTCTTTAATAAATCCACGCCTCAGTTGGCCCTTGAAAAATATTCTTTAATAAATCCACGACAGTTGGCCCTTTAAAAATATTCTTTAATAAATCCACGCCTCAGTTGGCCCTTTAAAAATATTCTTTAATAAATCCACGCCTCAAATCCACGCCTCAGTTGGCCCTTGAAAAATATTCTTTAATAAATCCACGCCTCAGTTGGCCCTTGAAAAATATTCTTTAATAAATCCACGCCTCAGTTGGCCCTTCCAAAATATTCTTTAATAAATCCACGCCTCTTGGTGACCCCTTAAAAATATTCTTTAATAAATCCACGCCTCTTGGTGACCCCTTAAAAATATTCTTTAATAAATCCACGCCTCTTGGTGACCCCTTAAAAATATTCTTTAATAAATCCACGCCTCTTGGTGACCCCTTAAAAATATTCTTTAATAAATCCACGCCTCTTGGTGACCCCTTAAAAATATTCTTTAATAAATCCACGCCTCTTGGTGACCCCTTAAAAATATTCTTTAATAAATCCACGCCTCTTGGTGACCCCTTAAAAATACAATCATATGAGGGAGAGAGAGTCCAACGGAATGTTGTCTTGCAAGAAATTTTGTTGTGTTATTCAGAGAGAGTGTGTGTGTGCGTTAGAGAGTGAGTGCTTTACAGACGACAGCGTGGAAGAGTAGTCTAACCAACAGATGTTATTATTTGAGTGTAATATGTATTGATTGTTGTTGTTGCTGCTGTTGTTGTTCATGCATTCTTTTGCTTTGTAAACAAATGCCGGTCTCCATTGAAACATCTGTTGTGTTATTGTTGTTGCCTTGCTTGTTTTGTTGTTAGGCTTACTTGTTTTGTTGTTGCCTCACTTGTTATGTTGCTGACTGGCTGACTGTGTGTTGAGTAGACGGCCTTATGTTAATGTTGAGATACGATGTTGAGATGGCATGTTGCAGAAATGCTATTTTGTGGTTGTTTTTGTTGAGATACAATTATAATTGTATAGATAAAATGTTGCGATACATCAGTCATTGTTTGTTTTATTGTTTGGGGGCTTCATTATGAGTAAAATTTGTGTGTACTTGCTTTGTTTATGAGTGTGAGTGATTATTCTGTGAGACAAATTCCTTTGTTGTTTACAAAGTAATGCATGCCTGCATTCATGGGTTTTTGTTTACATTGGCTGCTCACTCACTCTCCCCTGTTGTGTGACTCTCGTTCTCAGACTCTCTTGTGGTGTGTGTTTGTGCTAGCACTACAGCCGCTTGTATGGATCGATTTTAGCATGCTTGAAGTTAGTTACTTACTGATGGATTTACGAGACGGTTTATAATTTGCGGATAAAGAAAAACTAATAGGAAATAAATCGATTTCGTAGAAATATAAATTATACACCGAAAGAAAAACATTTATATGAAATAATGTTACGACGTAAATAAAAAAACGATTAAGTAAAAAATGTAAACAAAATTCATGATTTTGCAAAATTATTATTGAATAGTGAATACAGTAAAAACTCGCTAATCCGGATAATTGATTGCAGACCCCAATCCGGATTACCGAGATTTCCGGATTATCGAGTTTTATTAATTGGTTTAAATTTATATTAATTTGGTGATAATTTAATTATTTTTATGTTTTTATTAAAAATGAAAATTATTCATTTCAAAAATATGAACTTTGAATATAATAGGTACCATTTTCAATTAAATTTGCAACGATTTTTTATTAAAATAAAAAGTAACGTATCTTTACAATCCGGATTTTTGAGTCAAATAGGCCAATCAATCCGGATTATAGGATACGCAATGGGTTGTGAAATGCAGTCCGGATTACCGAATAATCCGGATTGTCGAGGTCCGGATTATCAAGTTTATACTGTAATTAATTATCATACAAAAATTATAAAAATAATGTAAACTGTGTGTTATTAAAAAATACTTATTACAAATTTTAAGAGTAAATTATATTAAATATAAAGAAAAAACCACGTGATAATTTTGAGTCAAATAGAAAACAATTGGTTTATGAAAACTTCGCAAATTTTGTGAAATGAAATTCTTTATGACACAAATAAGAAACAAAGTGATGAAAAAATTAACTTGAATAGTCACACAACTTCAGTGGGATACTAAAATTAAATTACATATTTGAAAAAAATTTGAAGTGCATTGGAACTTAAGACGAAAATATAGTGAATATTTATGAGAAATGCATAAAAATAAAATCTGAAAATAATTATTTTAAATATAAAGAAATTGAATGAACCATTAATAAAAAGTAAAAAAATTGAAATTCTGACATGAAAAATAATAAAAAATGTGTCTTAAATTTATGAACTAAAAATATTGAATATAAAAAATCCTCTGATGAAAAAATGAAAATAAAATAAAATGATATTAAACTAAAATCTAAACATTGACAACAATATAAAAATACTAAAGTTCTTATAAAAAAAAAAAAAATTTTAAATAAATAAAACAAAAATACTAAATGAAAATAAGTTTATATAAAAAAATATGATTAAAAATATTTGAAAATGTTTACTAAAAAAAAAATAAATTTACTAGAAAAAGTTTAATGTAAAAATTAAGAACTAAAGAAATATAAATAATAAAATAAATAAAAATGTTTAAAAATCCCAAAAACTTGAATTTAAAGAAGACAAAAATACATTGATAAATATTAAGACAATAAATTCAATATTTTTGTATTTTAAATTGCAATTAATAAAATGCAATTCTGTAACAAATATATATTGAACTAAATTTGGTGACAAAATGATGAAATATTAAAATAAAAAATGATGAATATTAAAAATAAAATTTATAAAATATATATAAAAAACAATTTTATTTTCAAAAAAAAAAATAATAATAAATAAATAAGTAAATACAAAATAAAGGGATAGAAACTTGAATTTTCATACCAAATAAAAAACAAAGTTCCTTTAAAAATGACTGAAATCAATATTTCCAAAATTGTGCCACTACATACTATGGATATTGAAAAGCTGGACTATGGAATCTAAAATATACGAAAACATAATACATATTTTTTCGCATACATTTATTATTTATTAATTTTAAAATTATAATTTCTAAAGAGTTTCAAATCTCACATATATTACAAAAAAATACTGAACTGAATTGAAATGAAATGAAGAACATATTATAAGATTAGGGCATTTAATTAAAAATATTTGTTTTAATTATATCGAAAATAACCAATGCAATATAAATTCCAATATGCCAAAATCAGCAAACATATTAATTATGAAATTCAAATCTATTTTTCGAATAAAATTTTTTATTTCATGTCAATGAGAATTACAAGCCTTTGATAAGTGTTAGATATTCGTTAGAAGGCAATGAATTGATGTTTAGCATCACTCACCATTCAAACTCTTTTAAGCTTCTAAATTCTAATTATGATCTAAGAGAGGAGAAGAGAGTAATTAATAGAGCTCAAGAGAGCTGTTTGTATGAGAATTAATGTAGAGTTTAGCACAAAAATGTAAAATTATTTAAAAAAACTACTCCTTGTATAGACCCTTGAAAAAATTATTTTAAAAAACTACGCCTTGTATAGACCCTCGAAAAAATTATTTTAAAAAACTGCGCCTTGTATAGACCCTCGAAAAAATTATTTTAATAAACTACGCCTTGTATAGACCCTTGAAAAAATTATTTAAAAAATCTACGCCTTGTATTGCCCCTGAAAAAATTATTTAAAAAATTTACGCCATGTATAGAACCTTGAAAAAATTATTTTAAAAAACTACGCCTTGTATTGCCCCTGAAAAAAAAATATTTAAAAAATTTACGCCTTGTATTGCCCTGAAAAAAAAAAATATTTAAAAAAACTACGCCTTGTATTGCCCCTGAAAAAAATTATTTAAAAAATCTACGCCTTGTATAGACCCTTGAAAAACTTATTTAAAAGATCTACGTCTTGTGTAGACCCTTTAAAAAAATTATTTAAAAAATCTACGCCTTGTATAGACTCTTGAAAAAATTTTTAAAATATCTACGTCTTGTGTAGACTCTCGGAAATATTATTTAAAAATTGGATGCCCCTGAAAAACATTATTTTTTAGAAATTATAAATTTTGAAATTAATAAATAAAACCCTGAGAAAATTTACTTAATTTTGTTAAACAATTTCCTTACAGAATTGTGAATAAAATATATAAAAAATCTACATTTATTAAAAATAAAAATATTAAATGAACTTTGAAAAAAAAAAATCAACATCTGTTCATCGCCAATATCATCATCTTCAATATCTTTATAATAAAAATCCATACCCCAACAACTGACAACAATCAACAGCAACAACGATAACTTTTACGTCACGCATGACTAAATCTCCCCATCAAATTGTCAATTGGATTTTGTGCGGAAAATATAAAAAACCTCTTTGTGAAACATTGACAGCAAATTGACGAACGTGAAAAACTCAACGGCAAAAGAAGAAGAACGAAAATAAATCAAGAAAAAAAATTGCAAAGAAAAAATCTCAAAGTTAACAACACACCTGGTTGATGGACTTGCTGCTGCTGCATGGTCGTGTTGCGCATGCGTGGCTTTACAACTGCGAACATAATGCGTGTGTGTGTGTCTTGAAAACATAAACCGAAACTTGTTTTCAATACCGTGAAAAATCAATAACATTCCAAAGACGTAGAAAAAATTACAAAAAAAAAAGAAAATAATTATACAAAAAGAAAAAGACCAATTTTTCTTGCAACGACCTTAACAAAAAGTGCGAAAAAAAAACTAAAAAAAAGAAAAATTATTTCAAAAAATTACCACAAAGAAAAAATTATTACATGAATTATTATATGCTGGCAATGAAAAATTTCGTACAATGTAATTAATTAATCACAACAACTACAACACCAAAACAACTAAAACATGTGTTTAAAACATCTCTTTATGTGTGAGTTAACTCTAACCATCATCATCAACAACATCACAGGGTGGTAATTAAAACTAATGTTCAACAAATTCAACGGCTCTTAAATCATTCAAAAACAAAACTAAAACTGATGCTGAAAAAAAGTTGTTGGTGAAAAAACAACATATTACAAAATTCCAAAACAACACACAAACTTTACAAAAAAACGCACGGATTATATAAGGTTTTCAAAGCAGCTCATTTTTTTGGATTACTTTCATTTCATACTGAAGAGGAAAATTATTACAAGCAAACATTTTGTAAAATCTCATTTACCTATCAACGACAAAATCAAACAAGGTAAGTTTTTTTAAATCATATTTAAATATTTTTTTCAAATAATTTATTTTATCTTTAGTGCTTAACTATTTAATTAGTTTCTAAACACATTTCCATAATATAAAATTATGTTCACTTAATTTATTTGAAATGCATAGAAATAAGTTTTGAACATGGATTTCCGTTGGTCGGTTTGTCTGTGTGTGTCTACGTCTCCATTTGGGCCTAATATAAATTTAATGACAGCTGGATGTAGATTTTTTTTTTTGAATTTTCCCATCATTGGTTTTCTGGTTGGTACCCAAAACATAAACAAAATATTTAAATATTTAATAAATTAATAATTAATTTTGGTGGCTACTTGATAAAAATAGTTTTGAGAAATTTACGATTAACTGATCCCCACCTTTGATAGACCTCCAAAAAATTATTTTTTCAAATCCACGCCTTTATTATAAAAATTCATGCCTGTGATAGACCTCCAACACATTTATTTTTTCAAATCCACGCCTTTATTATAAAAATTCATGCCTGTGATAGACCTCCAACACATTTATTTTTTCAAATCCACGCCTTTGATGGACCTCCAACACATTTATTTTTTCAAATCCACGCCTTTATTATAAAAATTCATGCCTGTGATAGACCTCCAACACATTTATTTTTTCAAATCCACGCCTTTGATGGACCTCCAACACATTTATTTTTTCAAATCCACGCCTTTGATAGACCTCCAACACATTTATTTTTTCAAATCCACGCCTTTATTTTAAAAATCCACGCATTTAACAGATATATAAAAAATTTATTTTTTAAAATCCACGCCTGTATTTTAAAAATCCACGCCTTTGATAGACCTCCAAAATTTATTTTAAAAATCCACGCCTTTGATAGACCTCCAAAATCCACGCCTTTGATAGACATCTAAAAAATTTATTTTTTTAAAATCCACGCCTTTGATAGACCTCCAAAAATTTATTTTTTAAAATCCACGCCTTTGATAGACCTCCAAAAATTTATTATAAAAATCCACGCCTTTGACAAAGCTCCAAACATTTATTTAAAAACCAGTAAGGAAAGTAGTAAAGTCGGACTGGGTCGACTATATGATACCCTTCACCACTATGGGTATATTAAAGAGATGCATCCTAACAGACATCTGACCATTATTATGACATTGGATGAACTAAAATATGTGATCCTTATCTAAATGTGATCCGACTTAGATCAATCCATATACATGTCATTCGTTGGTTACAATGGGACAAAAGTATGTAAATCGATTTCAAAACGAGAATATGTATGTGAGCTATATCCAAATCTGAACCGATTTCCACGAAACTTGGCAGACATGATTCCAGACCCAATTCAGAACGATGTGCCAAATTTCGTGCAAATCGAAAGACATATAGGGACTTTGATGCACCATTTACATAAAATCGGACGAAAATATATATGGGAGCTATATCTAAATCTGAACCGATTTTATCGAAACTTGACACACATCATTCTAAACAAAATACAGTGTACTATGCAAAATTTCGTGCAAATCGAAAGATATATAGGGACTTTGGTACACCATTTACCAAAAATCGGACGACTCTATATATGGGAGCTATATCTAAATCTGAACCGATTTTCTCGAAATTTAACACACATCGTTCTAGACTTAATTTAGTACGCTATCCCAAATTTCGTGCAAATCGAAAGATATAAAGGGACTTTGGTGCCCCATTTGCCTTAAATCTGACGAAAATATATATGGGAGCTATATCTAAATCTGAACCGATTTTCTCGAAACTTAACACATATCATTCTAGACTTAATTCAGTACGTAATGTCAAATGTCGTGCAAATCGAAGGATATAAAGGGACTTTGGTGCACTATTTACCTTTAATCGGACGAAACTATATACGGGAGCTATATCTAAATTTGAACCGATGTTCACGAAATTCAGCACACATCATTCTGGACCTATTTCAGAACTCTGTGCCAAATTTCATGCAAACCGAATGATATATAGGGACTTTCGTACACCATTTACCATTTATCTGCTCTAAGATCTTCAAAATATATTTTTTAAATGACCATGCTTTGCCAAGAAACTAAAAAATATTTTTTTAAAAAAATCCATGACTTTTATAGAACTCCGAGAAATATTTTAAAAAAATCGAAACCTTGTCTAACTTAAAACATATTTTTGAATAATTCCGGCCCTTAAATTTTTTTAGAGAGCCATGCTAAGACTCTGAATAATTTTATTTTTATGAGCCTTGCTAAGATTCTGAATAATTTTATTTTGGTACTTGAAAAAATATGTTTTTCATAAATATTTTATATTCCACCTGCTTCGAGGTTCCCATGAATCTCGCTCAGCCCACTACCATATGGCCCATTACATTGCAAAGAAAAACCATTCTAAATCTTTATGCACCCAACCAAACATATGTTGCTACCAGAATTGTTTTCCTCTGAATGCTCATTTTGCTACATTAAACAGAAGTCATGTCCTAACACCTCTTTTACTTACGAATCGGATGAAAACAGATGCTGTTCCTCCGATTACCCCTGCATGCACTTGAACATATCCTATCCTATCATATGAAATATTGTTTTGTTTTCAAAACAATATCTCCACTCTCATATGGAATACAGACAAAAGAATAAACGCTGATCTTGAAAACCCTCTAACAAAGACATCAATGTCTTCTTCTTCTTTTGTGTATTGTCCTGATGATGAGCACTACCCCGATTTTTCAAAACAGTAGTCAGAAATTGCAAAAAAATAAAAAAACTGCATTCAATCACTACAAGTGTGGGAAATATTTTTTTGATATTTCATATGCACTTGAATTTGTATTCTCTTACCCTCTCCCTCGCTCTCTACCTCTCACTCACTCACTCTTTCTCTCTATCTGTGGGATTTAAAAAAAAAACTCTGCAACACATTGGATTGGATTTGTAGTTGGAATGTAGTCGGGGTTGTTTTTCTACTCGGATGCTCATCATCATCAGCATCGGTCACATCTTGTATGAGAGCTAACAGGGGAACCTGTACGCATGCGCAGCATATGGACCAAGAACAAATACTACAACAACAACAGCACAAACGACATGTGCATCAGCAGGTAGTAAAAGTCGTCCACAGAATCTTCTTCTTGTTGTTTTCAGAAACCACATTTCTTTTATTGTTGTTGTTTTTGTTGTAGTCGGATTTTATTTCGTAAATGGAAAAGTAATCCTCAACGTGTTTCTGATTTAGAGCGGCGAAAGTAATGTTCTTTTTTCAGTTCTCAAGTGAAAATGGAAATTAAAACAAGATTATGATTTGATTTCCATATTGTTTGGCGAGAATTGAAAATATTTCCGGTTCATGTGTTTTCTTTTTTTTCAAATAAAAATAGAAATGGCCATTGAAATGTAAATAAATGATGGAGGACATTTTAGAAGGCAGATGGCAGCTAGGAAGAGGCATCGACATGTGAGAGAAATATGGTAAAGGAATTTGGATTTCAAATAAAAAAATCATGGACCACAACTGGGCTTGGATTAAAAACAAACTATTTTTAAGAGCCAACAAGAGGATCTTAGCATAACGTGGATTATGGAAATATTATTTGAGGATCCTAGCAGGACGTGAATTAAAAAAAATATTTGTGGCTTTATTAAAGTCGTGGAATTAAAACAAAATTGTTTTGGGGGTCTATGGCCTTTACAAATCGTGAATATTTAAAAATATTTTTTCATGACCTTTATAAGGCTTGGATTTTTTTTTTAAAAAATATTTTTTGAGGATCTTAGCAAGATTTGGAAAAAAACTTTTTTGAGGTCTATAAAAAATATTAAAATAATTTTTAAGGCTCTACAACAAAGGTGGATTCCTCCTATCCTTCTGCCCAACCCTTTAAAGCCCTTAAAACGTGTGAATGGAAATGTGAAATCTTTGCAAAAAAATTGCCTTCACCTGGGAACCAACCAATGACCTAAGAAGCCAAAGTTGAAACCTTTTATCCTTTCCAATAATGCCGCAATGGCAAAATCAACCCCCTTGCATAAAAAAGGCTAAGCGGAAGTTATTATTTTGCTAAAGTCCTTAGTCAGTACTTAAACTTCTTGTTGTTGTTGTAAATATGTGAGAATTTTTGTTGCTGTTGTTGGCATGTAAATTTTTCTACATGATTTCAGATTTTTTCTTTGCTTCTCTGTTTTGAATTAAATTCTTGACAAAAATTATTCGTAGTCGGATTTTTTTTTCTTTCAGTACTGCTTCTTTGGTCTCCTTTCACTTGAATGCCATCTGAAGAAGACTATGAAAAAAAACTCATTAACTATAGTTTTAATTTTTTTGTTGCTGTTGCATTACTCGACATCCAAGTTTAATTGAGCTTGTAGTTCGTAAGAAGAAGAATAATGAATCCCGACAAAAAAATATCAAAAATAATGGGTATAGTGTGGGAATATCCTGTAAATCTGTTTTTAAATGTAACAGTTTATACCGAGGAGGCAAGAGGAGTAAGAGTGGCGAGGGGAAGGGGGGATGGATTATTTCAACACTTTGCTGTTTTCATTAGCCTGGAGTTTCTTTGCCATGTTTTTGTTTTCAGTATTTTTTTTCTTCTTCTTTTTCTGCATTTTGACCAAATGTCCTTCATTGTGTGTCACTGCTGGGTGTTGAGGACTTTTGTGTAGCCTATCCACCAGAAGTCCAAAGGGAGTTGATTTTTTTTTTTTTTTTGTATTTTTCCGAAAAGTGTAACTGACAAACTGTCAGTTGTTCATTTTTTTTTTTTTTTTGTATGCAGTCTATGTTTTATTAACTGCTTCTGTTGTCCGGCCGAATTGGGACCGGCTGCCAGCGTGTGCAACACAGCACAGCTTTATTCTGTGTAAATTATTGATGCATGCAACTAAGTGGCCTGACAAAAGCATCATTCATTTATTCTTGACATTGTGTCATGATGTCAAATGGCAGCAATTTTTTGCAATATTAAAAAAAAAAAAATGCGATACAAATGTTAATTAAGTTTGAAACTAGGAGCAGAGATTCCTGGCAAAATCAAAATAAAACAAAATTAAAAAAAAAAATAAAAATTTAAAATGTGTAATATATAATTTTTCTAAAAATAAAAAAAAATAAAAATATCATAGCAAAAAAATAATATAGAATTAAAAAAAATATTTTATCTAAATTTCCCTCTCATATCCACTCTCTAAAATTTATCTTGGATTTCATCTTTACAAGAATTTTCTGTTAATAACTTTATTGTATAAACAAAAAAAAAATAATAAATTATAGACGATAACTTCTTCGAGCTTCCAGATTTGAGCACTTATGCCACTTTGTTTGTGTCTATGTGTGTGTGTGACCAAAAAATAAATGACTTGCTTTGAAATACATATCTCATTTTAATGACCTCCAACAATTAAAACTGAAAATCTGAAACACAACCAAAGAAAAGAAAATAAAGATATGAAAGAAGAAGATGAAATAGAAAATAAAACTTAATGGCGGAAATGTAGATTGCCACCACTACTACTACCATTACAATAATATTTTTTTTCACTGCCGGACACACGGATGAGCTTGATCGCATAAACTTAATCTAGATTTTTCAGATCATAAAGTACAGGTTTCGTTTTTTTATAAAAAGGGAAGAAGGGAGGGGTCTTCAGCTCATCTAATTTTTTTTTTTATTTTTGCACAATGTGTACGAAAGAGAAAATCTTCTAATAATTAACATAAATTGTATTATTTTTTTCTTCTTCTTCCATAGAAGAAAACTTGTGATAATGGTCAATAAAAATATTTTTTTTTTTTGGTTTGAGAGAAAAAAAGGGAAATTAAGAAGAAGAAAAAAACACAAATTGATAATTAAAACCATATTTCATTTGTAAAGAAAAAAAGTGAAATCTCAGAGAAAAATATGCCAAAAGTGAGGGAGGAAATTAAAAAGTATCAACTATGGGCAAGAAGGGCAAAATTAAAAAAAAATATTTTTTTATTTATTTATTTTTTTTAAGACCTCTATATAAGTGAAAATACATATAGGAAAATTATGAAACACAAGCAATTGCAATAATATTTCTAACACACCTGTACCCCTCTTGTCACGCCCTTCCCCTCATTCAAATGAAAATTTTCGTTATCTGTTGCATTTTGTAAAAAAATATTGAAAATTTTGTAATTAAAAAAGTAACCAAAAATATTTTAAATATCTAAATATGCACTTCAAACTCAAGTGTAATATTAATTGTTATTGGAAGCGGGTTTTGACTTCTGTAACATCATCAAAGGGGCAAGTGGGGAAATAGAATATCGAGAATAACAAGTGTTTTCATATTTTATTTTTTTGAAGAGGTTAATTATAGATTATCGCCAGACATTTGCCTTAAAGCATAACTCCACAGTAAAGGCAATATAAGTGTGGACTTTTAAAAGGTGAGGGGAGAAATTGGAAATTTAAAAAATACTTTTCAAAAATATTGTTTCCACTTAAAAAAACCTACCTGTTTTATTTCTGAAATGAGGTCTTTAGAATCAAGTTTTCCCAACATTTCGAAGGAGAGGGCTGTAGGAATTGTTTTGGTTGGAAAAAAAAAATTCAATTGAGAAAAATTTCGAAATAAAATGTATACACATAATTTGTTGTAAAATTTTTTTTTTTTTCAAAAATCCATACTGTTTATTTTCTTTGCATTTTTTTTTTTAATTTTAAAAAATATTTTGTTTTAAAGAAATATTTTTTCTTTACGTGTGATTTTTTGGGATTTTTTAAATTGGCCACAATACCTGAATTTTGAAGAGAATACTTTTTTATTTAAAATTTTGAAATAAAATGTATAGTCATGTATAGACAAAAATATAAAATTTGTGTTTAAAAAATTTTGAAATTTTTAATGTTTAGAAAAGATTCATTTTTGAAAATTTAATTATTAAAATCCACAATCATACATTTTTTTCCAACAAATAAATTTTCAGTTTTTGGAGAGACCATTTTCCCCAGAAAAAAATTTTTAAAGAAAATCTTTTTTATTAGACACAAAATAACCTGTCTCTGCTTTATTTGAAGAATTCCCTTTTTAAGAATTTCTTCAGCAGAAAAATTAAGTAATTAATTGGAAAAATGTCTCTCATCATGATGATGATAATTGAGGATGTCTCGAGAGATTATTTGTTTTTCAATTTCCAATAACTGTAAAACCAAAATAGAAGAACAAGCAAAATCACAGCATTCCTTATCAACAACAACAACTTCATTCAATTCCGGTCACGTTCCTGTTCTAGTTATACATAATATTTGTCCCTAGATTTAATATTGTGTATCGCACAATGTCTTTATGTGTTTAACTACCTGAATAAAGGAAATAGGTCTCTCAAAAAAAAAAAAAAAAAAACAACACCAAACAATGGCAACGCCTGGTAATCATAATCCAGAGATACGTGATTTTTTTTCTTCTTCATGTCCTTGTTTTTGGTTCCTGTGATAAGAAAAAAACTATTGAACAGTTACGTGCCTAATTCCTTTGTTTGGAAGAAATTGTGACAATAAAAAAACTATTTTGAATTGTGGGTCATTGCTCCCACTTACTCTCTCTTGGAGAGTAACAGAAACAAAGGACACATAGTAGTACATCCTGATTTTTTTTTCTTCTTCTTCTAAATTTGTCTCATTTATTTGGATTTATTCCGAAAATATTCGAACAATGACAAAAATATTGAAGCCAGATTTGTGGTCAATTGACAATGACAAGGACCTCATTCAAGTGACAAAAACAAAAAGGACAATAATCCAAAAGATGGACTAATGGGGAAAAGGAAGATATAACTTCTTTTATTTATTTATTTGTTTTTTTTTAATTTTTTCAATTTTATTTGGAAATTTGTAATACAATTTGGAAATGAATGTACTAAAAATTGTTGACTCATTGTCCTTCTCTTTCAGCTCGTTATATTGTTTGTTACCAATAACTGCTAGTTATTCAATATAAATTTCAAAAGCGTACATTCAAAACAAATTATGACAACATGAAGTAAAAAATCATTTAAAATTTTCGTTCTGAGAATGATAGGAACAAAATCATTTGACGTCTTATTGATGTCAATAATGTGACTATTGTTGGCTTGTGTGTTACAACAATTGTCTTTATTGAAATTCCATAAATTAGAAGTTGAAACAACAACAATGTACAAGCCACCCTCTTACATTGCGAACTAAATCCGTTTAGATTGGTCTGTTGAGAAAAAAAAACAAACATAAAGTGTGTCCAGTCACAGTGAAGGAGTGTCACATTAGACACCAAAAATATGTGCATAAATTATTTGTTTTATTTAAAAATTAAATAAATCTATATGAAAAAATATATAAATACTTAAAAATATGTTTGCCTGATTTTTTTTAAATCTACGCCTAGTTAGGAATTAAAAAAAATATATTTTTAAAAAAATCTACACATGGCTAGGAGGTTGAAAAAATATTTTTAAAAAATCTAAGCCTGGTAAGAAGCTTGAACAAATTTAAAAAATACGCCCATTTAAAAGCTAAAAAAAGTGAAAAAGCGGTAAGTTCGGCTGGGCCGAACTTTGGATAACCTCCACCATAGATATATTGACAGGTCCTAGAAATGAAAATATAGGGAACATACCAAAAAGTGGACCTATACCGACATTTCTAAAAACGGATTATGTAAACCATAATAAAAATTTTAGAAATTTTTAAAGGATAATTATACCCTCAGCCTAATGGCTAATGAGAGTGTATACGCTTTAACACGGCGAAAATGTACCTCATCGAAATATTGGTTTTAAACCCCATGTTTCTTTGGACCAAATCCGTTTCAGAAAATGTTGACTTCATCCAAACTTGGCCCATCTTATTATTTCTTCCAAGCTTAGTTCAAATTCGACGATGGGGAATATCGGTCCACTCCTTCTGGAATCCAATCAGGGGCTAGATCTAAATGCGGCTATAGTTCATTATCGAACCTTACGTTCTAATTTGTTATCTCGCTATCCTCCGCAGGTGAAATGATTACAAAAGAGTCTTAGAACCAAACTCAAAACGCGCAACAAATCAGATGACTATTTTAATATAAAAAGGCGGTTATATGGGGACTACCCCAAAAAGGGGGCGAATGATAATAATTTTGGTAGGGAGATTTGTTACCATATACGACTACAAAATACAAAATTGCAGCAAATTCGGTTGAAAAACGCGCTCTAGAACCCCAAAATACCGAAAATTGGGGGGTACCCTTATACGGGGGATATCCGAAAAAATTGACCTATATTTATAATTTTATGTAGAGAGATTTGGTACCTATTAAGAATTCGAAATACTAAATTACAGCCAATTCGGTGGAAAAATACGATCAAAACCCCCAAAATACTGAAAATTAGGAGGTACCGTTATATGGGGGCTACCAGAAAAAGTGGACCTATATAACATCTACGCCTGGTGAGAAGCTAGGAAACATATTTTTAAAAAGTCTAAGCCTGTTGAGAAGCTTGAAAAAACAAAATTTTAAAAAATACGCCCATTTAGAAGCTTAAAAAATATATATTTTTAAAAAATATATATTTAAAAAAATTTTAATTCATGCCTTACTGTTGGTCCTGAAAAGTATATATTTTTAAATCCGCTTTGGGGTAATTATTCTTTCTTGTCCTCCTTATTCTTCCCTTCCACCCGCCATTCATCTTGGGCCATTGAACGCTTGTTAAGAAAGTGTCTAATACCTCTAAATGGTTTGGCCACAGAAATTTAGACACGATTTGGATATTTTCTTTTCAGCCATCGCGGTTAGTGTGGTTAATTTCACTTTTGTTTTAACTCCATAAACCATTTACACGGTTAACCACATTTGACGTGATGTGGTTAATAGTGCAAAAACAACAGCTACTACAACACCAACAACAACAACTATGACGACTTCGAACAATAAACAAAGTAGATTTTTAATCAAATTATACAAAATAGCCATTGAAAGCAACCGAACAGAAGACAGTAGCCGAAGCAGCAACAACAAAAACAATAGACCACAATTTTTGTGTGTGTGTGTGGCATTTAATTTGCAAATGTAGTTTTTCATTAATTAATTTGAAAACAAAAAAAATGGGATTGTAATTGTTCGTATTTTTTTACCATGGAATTTTGAAATAAAAGAAATATTACAATAAATTATTAATGTTATTAACACGTTTTGGCAGTAGATTAAAACAATTTTTTTACGATTGTAAAAAAAAAGTAGAGCAGTACCAACAAGACCTGTTTTGACAACAACAAAAACAAATTTTTATTGGTCAGTTATTTACTCTAGATTTTTTATGTTATCGACCGTACACATTCTGCAAAAAAAAAATTCTTGGTAAAAAAAAACATTTTTCAATTCAACTTTCATTTAATTTATTTATTTGTTGTTAATGTTTGTTTTGTGGTTTATGACAATAAATACTTTTGTTTTTTTTTCCATTACTCATCAAGTTTTTCGTTGGAATTTTTTTCGATTCAAAAAAACCCCATCTCTTTGGGGTAAACCTTTGTGGAATGTTAACAAATAACGTTGCCGGTATTGATGGCAGTTCGGTGTGGTAGCCGGTCAGTAGCCGTGATTTTTATAAACAATCAACAGGTATTGTTAATAAATTAGCAAACAATAAACGGATTTCTTGAAATAAATTTATGAAATATAAAATAGTAAATTAATATTCCACACAGAGAAGGGGGGCAATAATTCTTAGGAAATTCTAAAAATAAAAATTCTTTGGAAGCAATCAAAATAATATTTTTATTTGGAATTGAAAAAATAAACTTTAATAAATCCATGTCTTAATGTAGGCCCCTAAAAATAATTAAAAAAAATCCATGCTTTAATGTATGACACTAAAAATACTGTAAAAAAATCCTTAATTTAGGCCCCTAAAAATAATTTTTATAAAAATCCATCTAAACGTGGACCCCAAAAAAATCTTTTTTTTTAAATCCTCGCCTTTTTTTATAACCAAATACTAGTTTTTAAAATATACACGCCTTAATGTAAACCCCACGCCTTGTAGACTCCACGCCTTATGGTAGACCCTTAAACTAATTTTTAAGCAGTAATGAAAGTAGTAAAGTCGCACGGGGCCGACTATAAGATATCCTTCACCACTTTGGGTTTATTCAACAGAGGTTGTATTTTTAAAGGACCAGTACATACAATGAAATTGGATCAATAAACATGCCAGAAATAGAACCTATATCTAAATCTAAACCGATTTTCAGGAAACTTAACACACATCATTTTAGACCTAATTCATTACGCTGTTTCCAAATATCGTGGAAACCGAAATATATTAAGGGACTTTGGTGCACCATTTACTTTAAATCGGACGAAAATATATATGGGAGCTATATATAAATCTGAACCGATTTTCAGGAAACTTAACACACATCATTCTATACCTAATTCATTACGCTGTGCCAAATTTCGTGCAAATCGAAAGATATATAGGGACTTTGGTGCACCATTTACATGACATCGGACGAAAATATATATGGGAGCTATATCTAAATCTGAACCGATTTTCTCGAAACTTGGCACACATCACTCTAGGCTTAATTCAGTACGTTATGCCAAATTTCGTGTAAATCGAAAGATATATAGGGACTTTGGTACACCATTTACCTAAAATCGGACGAAAATATATATGGGAGCTATATCGAAATCTGAACCGATTTTCTCGAAACTTGGCACACATCATTCTATACCTAATTCATTACGATGTGCCAAATTTCGTGCAAATCGAAAGATTTATAGGGACTTTGGTACACCATTTACCTAAAATCGGACGAAAATATATATGGGAGCTATATCGAAATCTGAACCGATTTTTCCCGATTTCAATAGGGTTCGTCCTTGGGCCGAATAAGTGACCTATGCCAAATTTCATCCAATTCGGATCATAAATGCGACCTGTACTTTGTTTACAATTTAACATGGACAGACAGACGGACGGACGGACATGCATAAATCGATTTATAAAGTGGTTCTATGTATATTCTCAAAAGGAACCATGGATCTATCTCGATTATTTTTGTCTGTTACAAAAATATGCACAAAGACATAATACCCTGTACCACAGTGTGGTGAAGGGTATAAAAAGAATTTGTAAAAAATTCACGCCATAATGTAGACCCTAAAAAACAATTTGGAAAAAAATCCACGTCTTGTAGAAGACCCTTAAAAAATAAAATACCCATAATATTTTTGTTAGGTGCTCGTATTTTTCAATGTCAGTTTTTTTCAAATATCATAATTTTCTTCTTCTTCTTATTTTTTTTATAACTTAGTGTATGACACTGAGCCAGACGATGATGGGGCCCTCATAATTTAATTTTATGATGGATTTATGTTCGGCGTTTTATGATTACCAAAAAATAAGTGACCAAAAAAATGTTATAATCATGGCTCATTATAACAGAAAAATAAAACAAAAAATCACGTTAACCAACCATCTGCTTAAATCGGCAGATGAGCAAAAACCAAAAAAAAACCATTTACCTACCTTAGCGACTTTGACATCAAACCAAACGCACAACATTCATTTAATATATTAATTAATTAACTTTAAGTAAAAAAAACATAATAGCCAAGGAAATCATTAGATTTGGTTTATATTTAATGGGAAAAATTTTTGAGAAAAAAATCTCAAACGATATAGAAGCTAAGGTCTCTAGACAGGGGTGAGATGAAGGTCTAGGGAAGAGGCATTCTTTCAATGTCAAATGCGCTTTGAATGTATTTTAGAATTTTATATGGGGTTTTTTTACTCAAGGGAGTCTGAGATATTTTTTCAACATCCTCCCCTCTACATAAAAAAAATTATTTCCCCTCTACCCTCCCCAGAATGACTTCCTTTGGACTTCTTTCTTTGTAATGTAAATTATTATGTCTTCAAAAAAAATCAATTTTTTTATTATCTGTTTACTACTTAATTATAATTTATGTCATTGTTGTTATTGCATATTTTGTATTTCTTCAAATTAATTATAAATATTTTTTTTATTCGTTTTCAAATTTATTGGAATTCTGTTAATCATCATCAACACCATCGTAGTGACCACAAAATTCATAAGAAAATTTGCATACACTTGTCTTCTCGCATTTTAGCTTATCGATAATTTAATCAGGTTTGAGGTTTCTCGTCGGAATTCCATTTGGCTGGGGTAAATTTTGTATTTTTTACGACAAAAATGCATTCATTGATTCACATATAAAAATTCATTCATCGGAAATGAAACTGGTTATATGAATGAATGAATTTCTGAGATATGTGAACTACTACCGAATTTGAACTCAATACCCGTAAAGATTGGCAAATGTTTGGCAGTAGTGGCAACTATTTTTAGAAAATCGGTCAAGTTGACAGAAAAAAATTATCAATGAAAAAATTTTTAAAATTTAAAAAAATATATCTCAAAATGTTTTTTAATATAAAATAAGGCGTGATTTTTTTTAATCTTCTAAGGGGTGTATTTTTATACCCTTCACCACACTGTGGTACAGGGTATTATGTCTTTGTGCATATGTTTGTAACAGGCAAAAATAATCGAGATAGACACATGGTTCCTTTTGAGAATATGCATAGAATCACTTTCTAAGTCGATTTATGCATGTCCGTCCGTCCGTCCGTCCGTCTGTCCGTCTGTCCGTCTGTCCGTCTGTCTGTCCATGTTAAATTGTAAACAAAGTACAGGTCGCATTTATTATCCGAATTGGATGAAATTTGGCATAGGTCACTTATTCGGCCCAAGGACGAACCCTATTGAAATTGGGAAAATTCGATTTGCACGAAATTTGGTACAGCCTAATCATTTAAGTCTAGAATGATGTCTGCCAATTTTCGTGAAAATCGGTCCAGATTTAGATATAGCTCCCATATATAGTTTCGTCCGATTTCATGTAACTGGTGCCCCAAAGTCCCTATATATCTTTCGATTTGCACGAAATTTGCCATAACGTACTGAATTGAGCGTAGAGTGATGTTTGCCAAGTTTCGAGAAAATCGGTCCAGATTTAGATATAGCTCCCATATATAGTTTCGTCCGATTTCATGTAAATGGTGCCCCAAAATCCCTATATATCCTTCGAGTTGCACGAAATTTGCCATAACGTACTGAATTGAGCGTAGAGTGATGTCTGCCAAGTTTCGAGAAAATCGGTCCAGATTTAGATATAGCTCCCATATATAGTTTCGTCCGATTTCATGTAAATGGTGCCCCAAAGTCCCTATATATCTTTCGATTTGCACGAAATTTGCCATAACGTACTGAATTGAGCGTAGACTGATGTCTGCCAAGTTTCGAGAAAATCGGTCCAGATTTAGATATAGCTCCCATATATAGTTTCGTCCGATTTCATGTAAATGGTGCCCCAAAATCCCTATATATCCTTCGATTTGCACCAAATTTGGCATAACGTACTGAATTGAGCATAAAATTATGTCTGCCAAGTTTCGTGAAAATCGGTTCAGATTAAGATATAGCTCCCATATATAATTTCGTCCGATTTCATGTAAATGGTGCACCAAAGTCCCTATATATCCTTCGATTTGCACGAAATTTGGCATAACGTACTGAATTAAGCCTAGAGTGATGTCTGCCAAGTTTCGAGAGAATCGGTTCAGATTTAGATATAGCTCTAATATATAGTTTCGTCCGATTTCATGTAAATGGTGCCCCAAAGTCCCTATATATCTTTCGATTTGCACAAAATTTGGCATAACGTACTGAATTGAGCCTAGAGTGATGTCTGCCAAGTTTCGAGAAAATCGGCCCAGATTTGGATATAGCTCCCATATACAGTTTCGTCCGATTTCATGTAAATGGTACACCAAAGTCGCTATATATCTTTCGATTTGCACTAATTTTGGCATAACGTACTGAATTAAGCCTAGAGTTATGTCTGCTTTTTTCCGTGAAAATCGGTCCAGATTTAGATATAGATATAGCTCCCATTTTTATACCCTTCACCACACTGTGGTACAGGGTATTATGTCTTTGTGCATATGTTTGTAACAGGCAAACATAATCGAGATAGACACATGGTTCCTTTTGTTAAATTCTAAACAAAGTACAGGTCGCATTTATTATCCGAATTGGATGAAATTTGGCATAGGTCACTTATTCGGCCCAAGGACGAACCCTATTGAAATTGGGAAAAATCAGTTCCGATTTAGATATAGCTCCCATATATATATTTAACCGATTTAATGTAAACGGTTCCTATATATCCTTCGATTTGCACGAAATTTGGTACAGCCTTATCATTTAGGTCTAGAATGATGTCTGCCAAGTTTCGTGAAAATCGGTCCAGATTTAGATATAGCTCCCATATATAGTTTCGTCCGATTTCATGTAAATGGTGCAGCAAAATCCCTATATATCCTTCGATTTGCACCAAATTTGGCATAACGTACTGAATTGAGCATAGAATTATGTCTGCCAAGTTTCGTGAAAATCGGTCCAGATTAAGATATAGCTCCCATATATAGTTTCGTCCGATTTCATGTAAATGGTGCACCAAAGTCCCTATATATCCTTCGATTTGCACGAAATTTGGCATAACGTACTGAATTAAGCCTAGAGTGATGTCTGCCAAGTTTCGAGAGAATCGGTTCAGATTTAGATATAGCTCCCATATATAGTTTCGTCCGATTTCATGTAAATGGTGCCCCAAAGTCCCTATATATCTTTCGATTTGCACAAAATTTGGCATAACATACTGAATTGAGCATAGAATTATGTTTGCCAAGTTTCGTGTAAATCGGTCCAGATTAAGATATAGCTCCCATATATAGTTTCGTCCGATTTCATGTAAATGGTGCACCAAAGTCCCTATATATCCTTCGATTTGCACGAAATTTGGCACAACGTACTGAATTGAGCCTAGAGTGATGTCTGCCAAGTTTCGAGAAAATCGGCCCAGATTTGGATATAGCTCCCATATATAGTTTCGTTCGATTTGATGTAAATGGTGCACCAAAGTCGCTATATATCTTCGATTTGCACGAGATTTGGCATAACGTACTGAATTGAGCCTAGGGTGATGTCTGCTTTTTTCCGTGAAAATCGGTCCAGATTTAGATATAGATATAGCTCCCTTTTTTATAGATTGATTTTAAGTAATTAACGCACCAAAGAATCAATAGGCTGATAGGAACAAAACTTTCTGAAATTAGAACAATCTAACCTGTGACAAGTTTGTTTCAAATCGCTTAATATTTGGATAGAGCTTCCATATATATTTTCCCCCGGTTTCAAGTAAATTGGGCATCAAACTCCTTATGTTAGTCAGATTGACATCAAATGTTGCACAACTTACAAAATTGAGCATAGAATTACGTAGTTGCGTTTTCTAGAAGTACAGACATAGCCCAACGGATGACCTATTTATATTTGTTTGGAGTCGATTTACATACTTTATTGATATATCTAGGTAGATTCACATTTAGATAAATATCACATATTTTATTTCATCCAATTTTTTACCAATTTTATGCAAATTTCCCACCAACTACACTCAGTTTTCCGGATTGAAATCGGTTTAGATGTAGGTACACGAAATTTAGCACATCGATTTGAGTCTGAATTATATGATTAATTTAAATGTTGCACCAATAACAAACGTTTATGCCCGAATTGCGTGCTAGTATATATATATATATATATATATATATAGCCCAAAATACCCTAACTTTATTGAAATTACACCATTAAAATTGTACACATTGTACCGAATTGTGTTGTTATTCAACTGTATTTTAATTTTTGTTTAAATTTAAAAAAATAATAAACCAATTTGTATTCTCATATATTTGTACAAAGATATTTAATAGTGACTGTATATTCTCATCCGTATGTGTCAAAATGTTAAAGACACATTATGTTAATAGTAGTGTTTCATCTACTTAATCTTTCTTATTATTGGGAGGTAAATTAGTACGTTATGATTTTGAGAATTTTCGGTTCATATGTCAATATAATTAATGATACCAAAGATCTACCTGTACCTTGTGTTTACAACTTTCATTTATATCCTTTCTTAAAATGTTGTGTTAAACAATAACAGATTAGTAATATCCATAACAGGTATATTATTTACCTGTTACGGATTATCACTAATCCACTACGGCTAATCTTAAAATGTTGTGTAAACAATAACAGATTAATGAATATCCGTAACAGGTATATTATCTACCTGTTACGGATTATCACTGATCCACGACGGCTAATCTGTTATTGTTTTGATACATCAGTATAAAAAGGTATTATCAGCACAAGTACCTGCGAAATATGTGTTGATATTATTTTTGATCTAAAAGTGGGTACATAAACAAGAAATTAAGTACATTTAATTTACCTGTA
>NW_026884646.1:0-57471 GCF_032173495.1 Musca vetustissima
TATTGAACATAGTATCCAGCTAGTATCAAATGATATTCCACTTAGTACAGATGGGATTTTAGGTAGAGATTTTCTATCAAAGTATAAATGTAATGTTGATTATGACAGGTATATCCTAACCTTTAATTTAAATAGTGAAAGCATCACAATTCCTATACATGATAGTTCTTTCAAAATTAATCAGGTAGTTGTGCCAAAGAGGAGTGAAATCATTCTACCTTTTACCATCAATTTGGTAGAAGACGCAGTAGTATTAAATAGGGAAATTACGAAAGGTGTGTTTTAGCTAATTCTATAATTCCGAAAGATGGAAATAAGCATATCAAATTACTGAACGTTACTGACACAAGACATGACGATAGATCATATGAAATTAGAAACAGTTCCTTTGAGCAATTATGAATATACTTATAGATCACCACAAGCACATATAGAAGAAATTGTTACTTGAAGACACGGTAGTTATACTGACGAACGTTTTGAGAGGTTAATAAGCAAAATTAATTTGGATGATTTAAGCGAAAGCTTTATCATATGGTTTAGAGTCTTTTGAAGAGTAGAGTAATTGAAGCATTTCTTTATGTTGATGACATAATAGTTTTTGGATTTTGTAGTTTCGAAATAAACACCACAATGAGAATCTCATTATAGGTACTTGATAGGCTGAATAGATACAATTTGAAACTAAACCCTAATAAGTGTTGTTTTTTGAAATCAGAAGTAGTTTATTTAGGTCACTTGATAACTCCTAATGGAATTAGACCAGATCCTTCAAAATATGATGCGATAACAAAATATCCGGTTCCGAAGAACGCGGATGATGTTAGAAGATTCGTTGCATTTTGTAATTACTATAGACGTTTCATTAAAAATTTTGCAGAAATAACTACATGTTTGAATTCATTATCTAAGAAAAATACTAAATTTGAATGGACAGAAGAATGTCAAAAAGCATTTGAGACACTTAAAAATAGGTTGATATAAATAGGTTGAATAGGAATTTTACAGTATCCAGATTTCGATAAACCTTTTATTTTAACTACTGATGCTTCTGATTTCGCTTTGGGTGCGATACTATCGCAAGGTGAGATAGGAAACGATAGACCAATAACTTATGCGAGTCGTTCTTTGGACAAGCATGAGAAAAATAAGCCGGTTATTGAAAAGGAATTATTAGGTATACATTGGGGAATTCAATTTTTCCATCCTTATCTTTACGGTAGGAAATTTATAGTGGTTACGGATCATCGTCCACTAGTCTCATTGTTTTCTCATAAGAATCCAAGTTCCAAATTGACAAGAATTAGATTAGAATTATCAGACTATGATTTTGAAATTGTGTATAAAAAATCCATCCATAAGATGTAGCGATAATCCTCATTATCTAGATAATATTTTGAAGAAACTATCATCTGAGTTAAACATCCAAAGAAATAAACAGATTAGACATACCAAAGAACCATTAATGAAAACTGATACGCCATTAAGCAGTTTTGATACAGTGGTAATTGACACTGTAGGACCGTTGAGACCCTCAGTTAATGAACTGATGGATGAGATGTGTAAACTGTTGAATATAGAACAGAAATTTTCCACACCTTACCATCATGAAACATTAGGTTCAGTAGAAAGAAATCATAGAGTCCTATGAATATTTTCTTACTTTTGTTAATAATGATAATTGGAGTGAATGGATACCGTATTATGCTTTTGCATACAACATAACGCCACATGTTGACACAGGGTATTCACCATTTGAATTAATTTTTGGAAAATTACCAACAATGCCAGGCGAAAAAGTAATGAATAATGAACATATATATGATACAGAAAATTATGCTAAGGAAATGAAGCTTAGGTTAAAAATGTCATTAGAGAATGCTAGGAATATAATTGAACAGACTAAAATTAAGAGAAGTTTAAATTCATTAAGTAATACAAATAGAATAGATATTAAAATAGGAGATTTAGTTTTAGTTAAAAAGGAGAATAGAAGAAAAAATGAATCACCTTATCATGGTCCATATGAAGTAATCAATATTGAAAATTTAAATGTAACTATAAGAATTAATAACAAAGAGAAAACATTTCATAAGAATTTGTTAAAGAAATATCAAAACTAATCTTAAGCCAAAATATTTTTAAACAAAACACTTAATATGTATGAATGTAACCAAAAAATATTGTATTACCAAATACAAAAAAAAAAAATAAAAAAAGAACAAAGAAAAATACTTAGCCCACTTAAGATCATATTCAATGAAAATAATTACGTAATTATAACTACTTATAAAAAAAAAGAGAAAAAGAAACAAAAATTATGTGTTACTTGAAACCTGAACAATTTGTCATAAAATGTACACAATTTGTTTATGCACACAAAAAAAAATTGTATACATTTCTTTTAAGGGTGAGGGTGTAGTGTGTCACCATCACATTATGTTGCCATGCATTTTGATGTTCAGTATTTTGTTTTGTTGAGTTGGTCAGTGCCACAACGAGTTCATTGCTTTCATTGTTTCTTTGTTTTCTAAGCGCTACTCATATGAAGTTCATTGCTTCATGCTTACTCATATGTTGGGCGACAGTTTAGAGTTTCCAATTGGAAACTCAAATAATATTGTAATGAATCAGAGTTCGGCCAATGGGAATGAAGAATATCCCAATAGTAAATTTGATTGAGTGAAATTCCAAAATATGAGTATGAATGAAAATATGACATGCATGACAACATATGTAAAAATATCACATACACACATACAAATATACTTCATTGTAAAATAGATTTGTAAGAACTCTTTTCTGATTGGTTAACAGAAAAGAGTATTGAGTGATATCTAGATTTAAGAATTTTTGTTAGAATTAAGAATTTTATTATAAATACGGAAAGTAAAAATAAAGAAGTCAGACTTGTGCTGACATCCATCAAGCTTGCTCTATTAGCAAGCCAACCAAAAGTAAAATTCGATCTTATTACAGACGTCTGCCGGTATTAACTATGTGTGTACCGTGACATTGTTTACTGGCCAAGCGACCATACAATGTAAATATGTCACTTGGGCTTATACATGTATATTATAGAAAATCGAAATTTGATAATGATAACATAATGTGTATATTTATTTTCTATTATTTTTAGTATTGTTTAAATCCACAGAGACGAATATCGATATTACTTTAGAAATTGCTGACTTTAGATTCGGATCCGCAGTGACGGATTCCGTTCCTGCTTCATAACCTTTACGGCAGTTATTTTTTCAGCAAACATCCAAAGACTGTAATCAAGATAAATTAGTTAAAAATAACCCGCTTTACAACGCCATTTGTCTGGCGTGGCAATCAATACAGGGTGAACATTTTCTACTCGGCTAGCTTCCAATATAGGTGGAAGTTGCTCGTTATGATTTACAATGACAAAACTGGCAAGCGCTTGAATTTTACGAAATCAATTCAGAAGCGGTTTAGGTTAGTCAAGTACGGCAGGTTCGGGAAGAGCGGATAACTGTGCGCCTTAACAGGTACACCAATTGTATTTAATGCCCTAGAAGGTATTTTTCTCAGCTACGACAATGCAATAAGAGAAACCGTCGTACAAAATACTTTACGAAATTCCAACAATAATGTTCAAAGGTTCAGAGTCCAGAATCTTCAAGTCGAGGAAGTGGAATTGATTTTAAGCAACCACAATGCACGAACACATTTTTATCGGGCGAATCAAGTTACCCCCGTGTATGCCTTAACCGTGGCATCGAAAAATAAATGAAATTATGAAACCAACGAGATTTTGTTAAGGATTCTAATTGACGTTACTGATATTAGTAGCGGACAAAGTAAGATCCAATCATAACATTTTCATTATAATTTTTGCGGTTAACTGAAGTGGCAAAGGTACGGATCTCCAAAAGTGGGAAAGGTCCAGTTACAGGCCAACCGAAATTTGAATTTTGACCCTTCAACAAAATTTTGACAAGTCTGCACTCGAAAGAAGTGGAACATGGACGTGAATTAAACAAATAATCATCTGGCTGATATATTAAAGTCCTAGCGGGATACAAAACACCCCAATGCATAATGTTTACTACAGCCGTCCCTAATAGAACGGATTTTTTCTGAAACGTGTGATAGACTTGCCGAGAAAGACCAGTTGATGTGGATGGGACAGAAGGATCGATGGGGACAGCAAAAATCGAAAACCGATGCTGACTAATACAATTTTCCATCTCATGTCCTTTATGTAAACAATTCACGCATACTCTACGACGTTCCACTATAGAAAACCTAGCCGATAGCGACATACTTTTGAATCGAGAACATTTAAAAAGTTAATGGGACTGTTGAGGGCAAAGGATACATCCATTCATAGAAGATGTTGGGAAATTACATTAAGAATGTCTGCTGACGTGAATTTGAAATTTACTCATGTTAGTGTTTTTGCCGAATCATTTCAATCCATGCAGACACATGAATGTCAAAATCCGTTCCGTTAAAAATCTATCGAGGTCTTTCCAACTTTATTGCCGAAGTTTGTGCAAGGCCCGATTCGTCATTCCTAGACAATTCATATACATGCCATACACTATCTCCACAAAAATTTCAAAAATAAGGATTGGTCAAGAAAAAAAACTATTTTTTTTTCAAATACATAATTTCAAACCAATGGAAACCAAAGCTTCTGCAATAAAAAAGCCGACGAAATTTTAGATCGCTGAGAAAAATAAATATCTTTCCAGAAATGTTAGTGGATAAAAATTTGAATATGTATCAAAAAATGTCCGAAAATATACAATTAATTGCAGAAACAAACTTACTTTCTTCAAAAAATTTAATATAAATCACCAAAAGTATAAAAATCTATAAAAAACAGAAAGTAATGTACAAATTTCCTAAATTTTAAAGCAATTGTTAAAAATAAAACTAATCGAAAAAAATTGTCGGAATTGCGAACTGTTAAGTACACGACAAATTAAAATGTCCAAAATTAGCTTTAATTGTATTCACACATTACTCACTTTGCAAAAAAAAATATATATATATATATATATATATTTTATTCCAAACGAGTTAACAAGCCACAATCGGCCAAACCGATTTGTAGCGTACACACAACAATACAAAAACTAAAAAATAATGTGTACCGCTGGCAAGAGACATCTGCGGGTATTAAATATGTGTGTAGCGTGACATTGTTTACTGGCCAAGCGACCATATAATGTAAATATGTCACTTGGGCTTATAAATGTATATTATAGAAAATCGAAATTTGATAATGATAAAACAATGGGTATATTTATTTTCTATAATTTTTAGTATTGTTTAAATCTACAGAGACGAATATCGATATTACTTTAGAAATTTCTGACTTTAGATTCGGATCCGCAGTGATGGATTCCGTTCCTGCTTCATAACCTTTACGGCAGTTATTTTTTCAGCAAACATCCAAAGACTGTAATCAAGGTAAATAAGTTAAAAATAAGCCGCTTTACAACGCCCTTTGTCTGGCGTGGCAATCAATACAGGGTGAACATTTTCTACTCGGCTAGCTTCCAATATGTAGGTGGAAGTTGCTCGTTATGATTTACAATGACCATATTGGCAAGCGCTTGAATTTTACGAAATCAATTCAGAAGCGGTTTAGGTTAGTCAATTACGACAGGTTCAGGAAGAGCGAATAACTGTGCGCCTTAAAAGGTACACCAATTGTATTTAATGCCGTAGAAGATGTTTTTCTCAGCTACGACAATGCAATAAGAGAAACCGTCGTACAAAATACTTTACGAAATTCCATGGTTATTTTCTTCACAATAATTTTCAAAGGTTCAGAGTCCAGAAACTTCAAGTTGAGGAAGTGAAATTGATTTTAAGCAGCCACAATAGCTATATTCGTTAAGAGATGCACGAACACATTTTTATCGGGCGAATCAAGTTACCCCCGTGTATGCCTTAACCGTGGCATCCACAAATAAATGAAATTATGAAACCAATGAGATTCTGTTAAGGATTCTAATTCACGTTACTTAAATTAGTAGCGGACAAAGTAAGATCCAATCATAACATTTTCATTATAATTGCGGTTAACTGAAGTGGCAAAGGTACGGATCTCCAAAAGTGGGAAAGGTCCAGTTACAGGCCAACCGAAATTTGAATTTTGACCCAACAAAGTCCCAGAAAGAATTAACCTTTAACCCTTCAACAAAATTTTGACAACAAGTCTGCACTCGAAAGAAGTGGAACATGGACGTGAATTAAACAAATAATACTCTGGCTGATATATTAAAGTGCTAGCGGGATACAAAACACCCCAATGCATAATGTTTCTACAGCCGTACCTAATAGAACGGATTTTTTTCTGAAACGTGTGAAAGACTTGCCGAGAAAGACCAGTTGATGTGGATGGGACAGAAGAATCGATGGGGATAGCAAAAATCGAAACCCGATGCTGACTATTACAATTTTCCATCTCATGTCCTCTACGTAAACAATTCACGCATACTCTACGACGTTCCACTGTAGAAAATCTAGCCGATAGCGACATACTTTTGAATCGAGAACATTTAAAAAGCTAATGGGACTGTTGAGGGCAAAGGATACATCCATTCATAGAAGAAGTTGGGAAATTACATTAAGGATGTGTGTTGACGTGAATTTGAAATTTACTCATGTTAGTTTTTTTTTTTGCCGAATCATTTCCATCCATGCAGACACATGAATGTCAAAATCCGTTCCGTTAAAAATCTATCGAGGTCTTTCTCCACAAAAATTCCAAAAATAAGGATTGGTCAAGAAAAAAACTATTTTTTTCAAATACATAATTTCAAACCAATGGAAACCAAAGCTTCTGCAATAAAAAAGCCGACGAAATTTTAGATCGCTGCGAAAAATAAATATCTTTCCAGAAATGATAATGGATAAAAATTTAATTATGTGTCAAAAAATGTCCGAAAATATACAATTAATTGCAGAAACAAACTTACTTTCTTCAAAAAATTTAATAAAAATCACCAAAAGTATAAAAATCTATAAAAACCAGAAAGTAATGTACAAATTTCCTAAATTTTAAAGGAATTGTTAAAAGTAAAACAAATCGAAAAAATTGTCATAATTGCGAACTGTTAAGTACACGACAAATTAAAATATCCAAAATTAGCTTTAAATATATTCACACATTACTCATTTTGCAAAAATATATATATATATATATTTTATTCCAAACGAGTTAACAAGCCACAATCGGTCAAACCGATTTGTAGCGTACACACAACAATACAAAAACTAAAAAGTAATGTGTACCGCAGGCAAGAGACGTCTGCCGGTATTAATTATGTGTGTAGCATGACATTGTTTACTGGCAAAGCGATACAATGTAAATATGTCACTTGGGCTTATATATGTATATTATAGAAAATCGAAATTTGATAATGATAAAGCAATGAGTATATTTATTTTCTATTATTTTTACACAACACAGTAATGATAAGTGCATACTATTCTGGAATTTATAATTGATTATTAATAAAAAAATTATCAAAATTTAATGCGAACGTAAATTAAATTTTATTAATAACATTGACCACCACACATCAATTATAAATCCAATATTTTAAGCATTTGTTCGCAACAAATTGTTATAAAATAATATCCAAAGGCTCTCGTCCAGTTCGGACGGACTGAAAACTAACGGTGCCGAAGTTGCGATTCAAAAATGAAAAGAAAATAAAACACGAACATTTTAGTTTCAGATTCCATATTTTATTGAGATAATAAATAAAAATAAGGAAAACAAGTCAGACATAGGAAGAACAGATTACCTATGTTACGAATGGCGATTTTGGCAAATTTACATTGTAGCAAAAACAATGTCCATAAGAACAAAATGACAGCTCAAGGTGGTAAAAATAATTAGTATGCAGTTTTCTAATGTATATTCAAATTAAATACAATTAACGCAAATATTTAAAGCATGAATTTCCATACAATGCATACAAACGCGAATCTTACTTATACACCGAGGTTGAACGAAAAAACAACCTCGAAGTAGTCTACACTTACTGATTTTATTCTTCAATTTAGCCTTTCGTAATAAATAGAGCAGATATTGACAAAGTAGGTAAAAGTTATTGAGGCTCTATTTAGAAACAAGAATATTTTGTACAACAATCAAAAGCAAAAGCTACATAATAAAAGATTTATCCAATCTGAGGGTAAGATTATTAGTAAGTAATAAAGGCTTAATCACAACAATTTGGGTAATGAAAAGACCTTTAAAATGCTAAAACACAAAAAAGTATAGCGAAGTGAAAGAATTTAAATTTTAAAGAAATTAATTAGAATCCATTGAATTAAAATAATCAGAAATAAATAAACCAAAGGAAACGTAAACTGTTCCGTGTTTTTTGTATTAGCGGTTCCAACTAATATTGCCCAACACTTTCGCAGTCCCCAGCCGGAGGTGGACGAGCCAGGAACTTTGGGGAACAGGCAGTACAGTACTTGCCAGCGTGACAAACCTGAGTAGTTTCCAACATAAAGTGGGAACCAGGTTGGCAGGGACCGGTTGGTTAACCCAAATAAAATTTTTGAAAAAAATTCAATATTAAACCAGTTTGTTGACTTTTTAGTACTTTTTGTGCATATGCCTTGTTGGGTTGAACCAGCACTTCTTCGTAAAAACCACTGTTCCTATTCTCTTTGACACTTGATGTGCTCTTTATTGTTTTTATATGCTGAGTTGTCTATTGGTGTTGCTTCTGCATTATCTCAGTGGCTGTGCTCAGTTGGCTTGGTCTTTTGTGAGGTAATTCTAGTCGTGCTCTTATTGAATATTACTTGAGCGAGGAACGACTCGCACTTTTACCGACCTGGTGCAATAAGCGTACTTTTGGGAAAGATTATCGCTAAAGGAATATGCATTGGCTTACCACTTTGAAGCCAAATGAACCATATGTTCACAACACCATTTCAGTTAAACATTTTCTGGGTAAATTAAAAAAAAAACACTTTGGATGTCCTCCATCGTAGGCATACTGACAGATACTTGAAATGAAAATATAGGGAACAAACCAAAAAGTGAACCTATACCAATAATTCTACAAACCGGTTTATGTAAACCATAATGTACGCCAAATGCAAAGTTCAACAATTTTTAATGAAAATCCCATAGCGTGGAATATACAATCCTCAAACTACTACAATTTAGATTACAAAATTGGATTGCATAGTGTGAATTAGAAAATTTTTGGCGTTATAATTATATGAGGGCAATGCCTGATTAATAACCGACAAATGTCAATTTCGAACCCAATATATTTTTTTTTGTCTCAATTCTTTCCTTCAGGAGGTATAACTAATGAGCGAGATGCCTCAATGCTGGCCGATACATTTCATTGTCGTCAGGTTCGAGTTTTTAAATAATAAAGAAAAAAATCGAAGTTTTTAAATTTTAAAAGGGGTTTTAATTCTGTTTTATAAAATTATGAAAAATTGAAAACTTAGTAAATAATTTTGAATTTTCTGATGATTCTCCGGAGAGGAAGAAATTATTGGCTCTTGTTGTAGGAAATTCTAGTGTAGCTTCGGAGAACTTAATTAGTAAAATTCAACTATTTTTGCTTAAAGTAAGTTGGTGACTTTCCATTTCTTTAATTGTGGGATTTTCGTGTATTTCATTGTGTTTGACGTTTGTTGTAATTCTTTATATCTCTTAATTTTATCACTTACATCTATTCCTAAAAGCAATATAAAGCATACTTTTAGGCTCTAATTATATCATTGGCAACACTATATTATACTATTGCCAACTCTTTATTATCACCTTTTATTTTGTACTAACCTTTGTAGTTTAAAGCATATTTTCAGGCGTTTTTTATTTCAGTTTTATTTTTAACAATGGCATGTTTATACAAAGATTGCAATATTAAAAATATAAATGAACGATTAATTACTTGCTGGTTATGCGATAACCATGCTCATTTAAAATCTGCTGGTTTTAATGGTAGGCATTTTGATTACATTACAGACAGGTCAAAAGGTCTTCGCTGGTCCTGTCCGGAATGTAGAGACCTTGAAATAAATTTTTATCGTATATTTAAAGAAACAAAATCGGAGTTTTTCAATTTGAAAAAAAGGTTTTAATTCCGTTTTAAAAAAATTTTGAATACATTGAGAACTTAGTAAATAATTTTGACTTTTCTGATGATTCTCCGAAGAGGAAGAAATTATCGGCTGTTGTTGTTGGAAGTTCTAGTGTAGCTTCGGAGAACTTAATTAGTTTAAATTCTCCAAATACCTTAACTTCTCCAGTAGTTGTCGATAAATCGAATTCTTCGAAGAGTCTTCAACTAGTAATCCCTTCCAAACCTCTTATGGGAAATCACTTATCGCCTGGTTCTTCTCCGGTCATTACTCATAATGTACCTTCCATAGTAATTGATGAGTCCCCTAGGTCATCAGTGGTTGTAAATGAAGCCTCCCCGGTTAGTGCTAATCTACCGGCTGTCGTTAATGAACCTTCGGTTAATAACGGATACCCTCCTTCGAATCAACTAATTGTTGTCGCGCCGCGTAAAGGTATATTTATATCCAGGCTTCATGCTGATACCTCGACTGACAACATTCTGTCTTATTTAAAAACCAAAATTCCGGATATTCCTCAGAATGAAATAAAAATCTATAAATTTAATTCGTCGCAACCCCGGGATATTTCATCATTTAAGATCGTTCTTCCGGGTAAACTATTTGATAAATTAATTGATAAATCATTCTGGCCCGACGGGATATTAGTAAAAGAGTTTGTATTTAGAGAAAGACGTCTTGCTAACCCAGTAGTTATTTCTTCGGAATCAAAAAACTAAAACTTGTTAATAGCTTGTCTTTTTTATATCAAAACGTCAGGGGCTTAAATACTAAGCTCAGGAGCCTATACATTAAAAGTTTTTATTGTGATTATAAGGTGATTGTGTTCACAGAAACATGGCTTAAACCTGATATTAAAGACACTGAAATTTTTTCTGATAGTTTTCAAGTCTATAGAAAAGACAGGTTAGACAAAATTGGTGGTGGTGTTTTGATTGCTGTCCACAACTCAATTTCATCTGAACTAGTATATTTAGAAACTAACCTTAATGTTGAATTAATTTGCGTAAAGCTATCGTATCATGGTACTATTACTTATATATCTTGTTCATATATTCCTCCTAATTCAGATATTGAGATATATGACAGACATGCCAATTTAATAAGCTACATCTCAGATTTACTCTCTGAAACATCTGTGTTAATTTGCATTGGTGATTTTAATCTTCCAAATGTTTCTTGGGTGGCAGGTGATAAAAATTCAGATTTCATACCGGCGGTAAATAATACTGGACTAGATACTTTTTGGGACAAAATATATGATAAATGTTTGTACCAAGTTAATTATATCTTAAATGTTAAGGATCGGATTTTGGATTTAGTATTTTCATCCACGTTAAATATTTCTCTAAATAGAGTTTCACCCCTTGTAGAACCTGAAGACAAGTATCACCCTACATTTTCAATTAACCTTGAACTAAAAAATGTTTCAAATAAATCTAAACCACTTAAAACCATGAATCTCTCATACAATTTCGCTAAGGCAAACCTTTCTGAACTGAAATGTATCCTGTCTAATATTAATTGGTGCTTCAATAATGATATTGATACGTGTGTTGCAAATTTCTACAATGAACTCAACAGTGCTTTTTCCAAATGTGTTCCTTTGACTAAAGGGTTTGTTGACCAAGGTCCTGCCTGGTTTACACCTTCTTTAAGGCGACTGCGTAATATTAAAAGTAGGCTCTTTAAGAAGTATAAAAAAAGCAATACTTTACAAAATTTTTCGAAATATGTTGTTGCTCGAAATCAGTACAATACTGAGAATTCAAAATCGTATTCACTTTATCTTTCAAAAATTAAATATAATTTAAAAAATAATCCCAAAAGTTTCTATAAGTTCGTAAACTCTAAAAGAAAAGTTAATAAATTCCCAAGTAGTATGAGATATGGAAGTAGAGAATCCTCTGATAACTCAGAAATTTTCAACATGTTCGCAGATTTCTTCGAATCATCCTATTCCTCTATTACTTAATGCAATATGACTTTTTAATGCAATATGACTTTCAATATGACTTTTCTATCGAAAAACTTAATAACTTCCCTTGCATTATACTAACAAATAATGAAGTTTTGGCAGGCCTTAAATCTTTACGTACATCTAACATATCAGGGCCTGATGGTGTTCCCACCCTTATTCTTAAATCCTGTGCAAATGAAATTTATTTACCTCTGACTGTGATCTTTAATGAATCTCTACGTCATGGTTATTTCCCAATATTCTGGCGATCTAGTTATATTATCCCTCTTCACAAATCTGGAAATAGAAGTTTGGTAGAAAATTACAGATGTATTGCAAAACTAAGCGCTATACCTAAACTTTTTGAGCCATTGATATGTCGCAGATTAAAACATTTCACAAAATCTATAATATCGCCTTTTCAACATGGTTTTATTCAAGGCAAATCTACAACTACAAACCTTTTGGAATTCATTAATGAAGTTCATGATATCAGTGTATATAACATCTGTCTGCAGACAGATGTTATATACACTGATATCAGCAAAGCATTTGATACGGTAGTTCATAAACTGTTGCTTTATAAACTTAGTCTTATGGGATTTCCTAATACATTCTTAAATTGGATATCTACCTACTTAGAAGGTCGTTCGCAGAAAGTGTTACTTAATGACTCATTATCCAAGAATATCACTGTCTTATCGGGGGTTCCACAAGGTAGTCACTTAGGACCTCTTCTTTTTATTCTCTACATCAATGACCTTCCTTCTGTTATTCGCTTTTCAAAAATACTAATGTATGCTGATGATGTTAAGCTTTTCCGACATATCGAATCTTCAAGTCATCCCAATCTTTTACAGTTCGATTTGCATTCTTTGGCTAACTGGTGTAGCGCCAATGGAATGTTTTTAAATTTTAAAAAATTTAAGAAGCTATCATTATTCAGAATGCAACAAATCTGCATTGATTATCACATTGGTTCTTATAAGTTGGAAAATATTTCGTCTTTCGTAGATCTAGGAGTAATATTAGACCCTAAACCGAAGTTTAATCTCCATATAGAGTCTTGCATTAATAAAGCAAAATCTTTATTAGGATTCATTAAGCGCTGGTCCAAAGAATTTGATGATCCTTACGTTACAAAACGCCTATTTATTACTTTAGTTCGACCAACACTAGAGTATGGTTGTATTTTATGGAGCCCCTCCTACAAGTGTTATTCTGATAAAATGGAATCTGTCCAAACTCAATTTTTTTGTTTGCTTTACGGGGTCTACAATGGGACCCATCTGTAAGGCTCCCCTCATATGAAAGTCGCTTAATGTTAATAGATTTGCCTACCCTTGAAAGTAGACGTTTTATGCTAAGGGCAATTTTTATAATAAAATTGATACGTGGCTTAATCGATTCCCCTAATTTGTTAAATGAAATAAATTTCAATATTCCATCCCGTACTACCCGTAACTTTATCCCAATAAATTTACCGCTCGTAAGATCTAATTATGAAGCTAGTAGTCCAATGCGAACTTTGTGTGAAATATTTAACAATATATATAGTAGCTTATCACTGACTGAACCATTAGATATATTAAAAAAATTACTATTGCGTATGTAGCAGAGTGCCAGATGTGTAGTTTGTGTAGTTTTTTAAATATTAGAGTGATTCTATATTTACTTTAATTATAAATGTGTTTATTTATAGTAATCTATGCCGGCTGATAAAATATGTAGCCGGTCATCCCACCATTTACTAACCCCTCCATAGTCCGGACTATGGGGTTTCGCGTTCCCTTCGATATAGGGAGGTCGCCCACACGGTCGGTTGGGGCGGGTGTGAGTGGCGTGGGAACGAAAAAAAAACTAATTGTTGTCGCACCGCCTAATGTTATATTTACATCCAGGCTTCATGCTGATACCTCGATTGACCACATTCTGTCTTACTTAAAACCCAAAATATATGTTAAATGTTTGTATCAAGTTATTATATCTTAAATGTTAAGGATCGGATTTTGGAATTAGTATTTTCATCCACATTACATATTTCTCTAAATATAATTTAACCCCTTGTAGAACCTGAAGACAGGCATCGCCCTACGTTTTCAATTAACCTTGAACTTAAAAATGGTTCAAAAAATTTAAGCCACTTAAAAACACGAATCATTCATACAATTTCGCCAAGGCAAACCTTTCTCAACTTAAATGTATCCTGTCTAATACAAATTGGTACTTCAATGATGATATTGATGTGTGTGTTTCAAATTTCTACAATGTACTCAACAGTGCTTTTTCCGAATGTGTTCCTTTGACTAAAGGGTTTGTTGACCTGCCTGGTTTACACCTTCTTTAAGGCGACTGCGTAATATTGAAATTAGGCGCTTTAAAAAGTTAAAAATAAACAATACTTTTTAACAGTTTTCAAAATACGTTGCTGCTCGAACTGTACTACACTTAGAATTTAAAATCGTATTCACTTTATCTTTGAAAAATTAAATATAATTTAAAAAATAATCCCAACAATTTCTATAAGTTCGTAAACTTTTAAAGAAAAGTTAATAAATTCCCAAGTAGTATGAGATATGGAAGTAGAGAATCCTCTGATAACTCAGAAATTTTCAACATGTTCGCAGATTTCTTCGAATCATCCTATTCCTCTATTGCATTAAGTAGTCAATATGACTTTTCTATCGAATAACTTAGTAACTTTTCTTGCATTATACTAACAAAAAATGAAGTTTGGGCAGGCCTAAAACCTTTACGTACATCTAACCTATCAGGGCCTAATGGTGTTCCCACACTTATTCTTAAATCATGTGCAAATGAAATTTATTTACCTCTGACTGTTATCTTTAATGATTCTCTACGTCAGTGTTATTTCCCAATTGTAACGCCCAAAAGTCATGATCTTCGTTTTTGGGGTACACTATTATCTTCAATATAATTTTTATTTACTTTTTATATAAAATCAACAAGAAAATATTTTTGTTTGAAGAATTAATTTAAATATTAACGGTTACACCGGTCCCCTAGTGAAGATAGCTATCATTAAAATACCACGTTGGAACCCCTGTTGGCAAATGGCGGAACTACGCAAAACTGTCAGATTGGGATCAGCTGCTGTCATGAGAAAACAACAATAGATGACCAGCCAAAAAGGTATAAAAGGAGACGCATTTCACACAATCGGGATCAGTCTTCTGTTGATGGCTGGTGAGTCAAGTGTGATTGGGAGGAAGAAAAGGCGCGCAACCTTGGTTGAATTGAGTCTTAGTAAGCCAAACAATAAGCCTTGACTATTTGTGGTGACTGGACTGAACGCAGGGTCAAGTGAGGGTTGTAGCAATACTACTCCCTATTCTTCGGGCTGCGTTGACGGCGACTGAACGCAGGGTCAAGTGAGGGTTGTAGCAATACTCCCTATTCTTCGGGCTGCGTTGACGGCGACTGACGTACTCATCGGGCCGCCGCTGTGCCAAGCTGCCGCCACTACTACTGGCCGCTGACGTATTCATCGGGCTGCCGCTGTACCAAAGCTGCCGCCACCCTATTCGTCGTTCGCGTATTCATCGGGCCGCCACTGTCCAAAGCTGCCGCCACTACTCGCCGCTGGCGTATTCATCGGGCCGCCGCTGTGCCAAAGCTGCCGCCACTACTATTCGTCACCTGCGCATTCATCGGGCCGCCGCTGTGCCAAAGCTGCCGCCACTACTACTCGCCGCTGACGTATTCATCGGGCTGCCGCTGTGCCAAAGCTGCCGCCACTACTATTCGTCACCTGCGTACTCATCGGGCTGTCGCTGTGCCAAAGCTGCTGCCACCCTATTCGTCGTTCGCGTATTCATCGGGCCGCCGCTGTGCCAAGCTGCCGCCACTACTACTCGCCGCTGACGTATTCATCGGGCCGCCACTGTGCAAAGCTGCCGCCACTACTACTCGCCGCTGACGTATTCATCGGGCCGCCGCTGTGCCAAAGCTGCCACCACTACTATTCGTCGCCTGCGTATTCATCGGGATGCCGCTGAGCCACAGCTGACGTCACCGTATTCGTCGTTCGCGTATTCATCGGGCCGCCACTGTCCAAAGCTGCCGCCACTACTCGCCGCTGACGTATTCATCGGGCCGCCGCTGTGCCAAAGCTGCCGCCACTACTATTCGTTACCTGCGCATTCATCGGGCCGCCGCTGTGCCAAAGCTGCCGCCACCTTATTCGTCGTTCGCGTATTCATCGGGCCGCCACTGTCCAAAGCTGCCGCTACTACTCGCCGCTGACGTATTCATCGGGCCGCCGCTGTGCCAAAGCTGTCGCCACTACTATTCGTCACCTGCGTATTCATCGGGCTGCCGCTGTGCCAAAGCTGCCGCCACTGCAGTTCGTCGCCTGCGTATTCATCGGGCTGCCGCTGTGCCAAAGCTGCCAAAGCTGCCACCACTGCTACCCGCTTACTCACATTTCGACTGAACTCTGTGATTTAGTGTTCTTCGTGTTTCTGAAAGTGATATTATTGTGTTTAGTGTTATTTAAGGAAATAAATTTATAGCGTTTTAAGAAAACATTTTGCTTCGCTCTCTCTCTCTTTATGTCCTAACAAATAAATTCTTGTGACGACTCTGGCCCCCGCTGAACCTACCCCAGCTTCAAAGTGAAAACCCGTCGTCACAATGGCGCCCGAGCAGGGACAATAAAAGAGAGAAAGAGTAAATAAATGAGTGAACAATTATTAAACAAATACGTGTGAAATCCGACTGAACTAAAAAAACATTTAACGAAAAAAAAACTGAACCAAGTGAAGAAAAACAAAAATGTCAAACGAAAAAACAATGTTAAAGGTCTCCTGGGCCTATATGCTAAAACAAGAAGATTTGGTAACATATCTTACTGAATTCAATCTCGATCCTGTTGGAAAAGTAGATGATCTCCGCAAGAGATGGGCTAAATTTCTACACAACGACCATGAAGCCGATGTATGCAGACGGCTCATAGAGTTGCAAAGCCGACATGAAAGTACCAGTCCGACCAAATCGCCGACATTGCGAGCCGTCACGAAACAACCTCTGATAACCGTAACACCGTGTGGATCAGAAGCAATAGTATTATCCCCAATAAAAACAGAGTACGCCCCTCCCCACACTTCCGCGGAAAGGTCACTTGGAGAGCCAAGCACTGGGGTAACAAACGGTCAAAAAGTGCAGAAGTTGTCGCAAAAAAACCCCGAATATGGACTTCCAAAAAATTTTCCGCCCAAGTCTTCCAATAATTCGTCGTTACTCGTAATTCTCGACCAAATCCGAAAATGGAATATTACTTTTGAAAATGGAATGGATCCCATTGGATTCGTAGAACGTGTAGAAGAAATGGCTGAAATGTACATCGTGGAATTGAATCAAATAACTAAAGTAATGCCAGAGTTGTTACGAGGTAAAGCTTTAATCTGGTTAAGGAACAATAATCGACACTGGACTACCTGGAGCGAATTTAAGAACGATTTTCTGAAATTCTTTTTGCCCCCGAGATACTTTGAGAAATTGGAGGATGAAATTAGGAGAAGGATACAGCGTAATAAGGAGCCGTTTAAGGAATATGTACTTTCTATACAGCATCTTATGCAGCACACAAATATGACCGAAGAACAAAAATTGGAACGAATTTTTAGAAACGCGCAGTCGGATTATCAATGGTACATTCGCCGTAAAGACTTTACCACACTTTCGGAATTGATATCCTTGGCAGACGAACTCGAAAGCATCCCAAATAATTCTCGGTCAGAACAGCCCCGACATCAACCAAACTATAATCGACATGCCGATAACTCTAGAAATAACCTGTATTTCACCAATCAAGGTGACCAAATGCTAAACAAAAGCCCATCCAATACGGAAACGCAGCAGGATGAACCCCCGGCAAAGAAGAGTAACAAAAATATTACATCATTGTAATTTGAAGAATATCGCCTTACTGCAACTGTACTAATAGAGGGGAAAGCCATTAAAGCAACTGTCGACACCGGTGCCGCTAGCAGCTTTATAAAAAGAGAGTTTGCGGAACAGATCAAGAAAAAGTTTACATATTCGCGACATCCTCGCAGACGGCACCGCGGTGAACATCACCAGATCAACCGTGTTACCTGTTACATTTGGAAATCAAAACTCGGATGTTACATTCCTCATCATGCCGCAATTCAAGGAAAACATCATATCGGGATTAGAATTTCTAAAACAGTTCCACACGACCATTCACTGCGCCGGTATAAGTGTCAAATTAAGTCAGCCAACCACATCAACGGAGCATTGTACCGTGGCTGTAAGAGAGGAAACCCCATCAAAAAAGGTAATAGATACAATGACAGCTACGAATAATGTATCCCCCAGACCTAAATTTATAAACGATGAATTGAGTAAAAAGCAATGTGATATCGTTGAAAATTTTCTGGCAAAGGAACTCCCTAAGTTCCAACAGCCTATCGTCAATAGCCGAACATAAGATTGTAATGACCGACGATCGACCCATTAAATTAAGATATGCTCCGCGAAATCCTGCAATGCAAACCGTGATTAATACCGTCTACCGTCTAGAGCCGTCTACAAGCCCATACTGTTTCCCCATAACGTTAGTCAGAAAGAAAAATGGGAATTGGAGAACTTGTATGGATTTTCGCCAACTGAATAAACGATCCGTTCCAGATGCCTACCCTTTACCCCGCATAGACACAATACTGAATCGACTGCGGGATGACAAATACGTGAGTAGCCTGGACCTTAAAGACGGATATTGGCAAATACCTATGGCGAAGGAGAGCAGAAAATACACGGCCTTTGCTGTAGCTGGTAAAGGTCTATATCAGTGGAAAGTAATGCCTTTCGGTTTGCATTCAGCACCGGCAACCTTCCAACGGGCATTAGATAGTGTGATTGGGCCTGAAATGGACCCCCACGCTTTTGCATACCTTGACGATATCATCGTCATTGGAAAAACTTTTGAGGAACACTTGCGGAACTTGAGAGAAGTGTTCAGAAGATTGCGATCAGCTAACCTGAGAATAAACATCGATAAATGTGAATTTTTCAGAAAAGAAACGAAGTATTTAGGCCATGTTGTGAGTAGCGAGGGAATAAAGACGGATCCAGATAAAGTTGCCGCAATAGTGGAAATGAAACCTCCAACATCGGTAAAGGAGGTACGAAGATTTCTTGGAGTAGCATCTTGGTACCGAAGATTTGTCCCACAGTTTGCAACAATTTCACAACCATTGACTAGTCTTCTTAAAAAGGGAAAACATTGGAAATGGGGTCCCGAACAACAAGAAGCATTCTCAGACCTAAGAGCAAAGTTAACTGAAGCCTCCGTTCTGGCTTGTCCGGATTTCACAAAGACGTTCATATTGCAAACTGATGCCAGCAACTATGGCCTTGGAGCAGTTCTAACACAGGAGTTAGATAACGTGGAACGTGTCATCGCCTACGCCAGCAGACATTTAAAACAGGCTGAAAAAAACTACTCAGCGACTGAAAAGGAATGTCTAGCCATACTGTGGGGCATTAGGCACATGAGACCCTATTTAGAGGGTTACCAGTTTATAGTTATTACCGATCATTTGGCCCTAAAATGGTTAAATTCTATTGAAAGCCCCACAGGTCGACTCGCACGTTGGGCCCTCGAGCTACAGCAATATAATTTTTTGATCAGATACCGCAGAGGAAAACAGAACGTTGTGGCGGATGCACTTTCGAGAACACCTTTGGAAACGTTAGACCTAGCCACGGTAAAATATGACACCAGTCCGTGCCCATGGCTAGAAAAGTTGAAGGAAACCATAACCAAGAATCAGAAGAAGTATCCAGACTATACAATCATTGAGGGAAATGTTTATCGACATCTTCCCAAGCAAATAAACGACGAAGATTGCACACCATGGAAGTTGTGTGTGCCCACCGGATCAAGAATTCAGGTCCTTAGAGAAAATCATGACAGTGTCACCGGAGGTCATTTGGGAGTGCGAAAAACTAGCAACAAGGTGGCAAACCGATATTTTTGGCCTGGTATGTTTCAGGACATCAAACGTTATGTCCAGCAGTGCGAATGTTGCCAAAAATATAAAGTCAGCCAACAGAAACCAGCAGGGGAAATGTTGATAAGAATCCCGGAGGAACCATGGGCCACTATTTGTGCGGACTTCGTAGGACCTCTTCCGCGATCTAAGCACGGTAACTCGATGCTACTCGTTATTATGGATAGATTCTCAAAATGGACGGAGTTGGTTCCATTGCGGAAGGCTACGACAGAGGGATTAATAAAGGCATGCAGAGAAAGAATTATTTCTAGATATGGGGTTCCAAAAATATTGATAACCGATAACGGAACCCAATTCACTAGCAAACAATTCGAAAAATTCCTAGCAGAAATGGGTATAAAGCATCAACTTACGGCTCCTTACACCCCGCAAGAGAACCCTACGGAGAGGACAAATCGGACGGTGAAAACAATGATAGCACAAGTTTCGAGACAACATAATACATGGGACGATATGCTGCCCGAAATAATGTTAGCCATAAACACTAGTGCATCAGAATCCACTGGATATTCGCCGGCATACCTGACACAAGGACGAGAACCGCGACTGCCCCAGGCATTATATGATCAGCTCACAACAGGAACTGGTGCTAGAATAGTCTTACCAGAAGACCGTGCCCAGGAGTTGAAAGAAATATTTAAGATAGTGCGTCGAAACTTAGCAAAAGCATCTCAAAATCAACGGAGACAGTACAACCTTAGACGACGAGTTTGGAAACCAAAGATTGGGGAGCAAGTTCTAATTCGTCTACATCCTCAGTCGAAGGCCGTCGAAAATTTCGCCGCCAAACTAGCGCCCAAATACGGGGGGCCGTTTGTCGTACAAAAGTTCCAATCTCCGGTAATCGCTGTAGTCCAAGGAAAGGACAACATTACACGCGTCGCGCACTTAAGCGAAATGAAGCCTTTTTATGAAGAACAAAAATAAATTGTAGACATAGAAGTAGAATGTTGATTGTAGTCCAACTTACGTTTATGTGATGTCATTTCATTCTGATTTCTTATTTTATTTTTAGACATTAAATTGGCAATACCCAGACTAATTATTTTTATATCAATTCTAAAAATTCCAAAATATCACGATGAAGCAAGATAGACCCAACTACAAGAAATACAAACGGGCCAAAGAGAAATTTGATCTCGTCTTGAACAAGTCGAGGCTCAAGAACAATATTTTTAGATGAGGGTCTTAGTACCAGCCGAAAGATTAAAATAAAAGAAGTTAATGCCGTAAACCGTTAATATCGCCAACATTGCTACCTTCCCGCTCATCGTCTTCATCATCATCGTCGTCCACGTCGTCATCATCACCCATAAGCCCAACGATGCCACATTATGCAGCAGTCAACAGATATCGATGAAGGAACCCGGGAACGATAACACATTTTCCGAAGTTCCAAATTATCCTGCAAAATCGTATCGAGAAGTTCAGCACCGTATAATTATATCAGCAGACGGGGTAGTGAAGAGTTTCCCCGAACCTCTGCAACGATCTCTAACATACCTTCATATTCGATAGATATATAGTCGAACAAAAGCGACTATGTCGGAGAAATAAACTATTAGATCACACCTTCGGGCTTCCCTGCTGTTTAAAGTCAATAGCAATGCGAAAGTCACTCAAGAAATCAAAAATCAGAGGGAGAAAGAGAGGCCATGTAACGCCCAAAAGTCATGATCTTCGTTTTTGGGGTACATTATTATCTTCAATATAATTTTTATTTACTTTTTATATAAAATCAACAAGGAAATATTTTTGTTTGAAGAATTAATTTAAATATTAACGGTTACACCGGTCCCCTAGTGAAGATAGCTATCATTAAAATACCACGTTGGAACCCCTGTTGGCAAATGGCGGAACTACGCAAAACTGTCAGATTGGGATCAGCTGCTGTCATGAGAAAACAACAATAGATGACCAGCCAAAAAGGTATAAAAGGAGACGCATTTCACACAATCGGGATCAGTCTTCTGTTGATGGCTGGTGAGTCAAGTGTGATTGGGAGGAAGAAAAGGCGCGCAACCTTGGTTGAATTGAGTCTTAGTAAGCCAAACAATAAGCCTTGACTATTTGTGGTGACTGGACTGAACGCAGGGTCAAGTGAGGGTTGTAGCAATACTACTCCCTATTCTTCGGGCTGCGTTGACGGCGACTGAACGCAGGGTCAAGTGAGGGTTGTAGCAATACTCCCTATTCTTCGGGCTGCGTTGACGGCGACGGAACGCAGGGTCAAGTGAGGGTTGTAGCAATACTCCCTATTCTTCGGGCTGCGTTGACGGCGACTGAACGCAGGGTCAAGTGAGGGTTGTAGCAATACTCCCTATTCTTCGGGCTGCGTTGACGGCGACTGACGTACTCATCGGGCCGCCGCTGTGCCAAAGCTGCCGCCACTACTATTCGTCGCCTGCGTATTCATCGGGCTGCCGCTGTGCCAAAGCTGCCGCCACCCTATTCGTCGTTCGCGTATTCATCGGGCCGCCACTGTCCAAAGCTGCCGCCACTACTCGCCGCTGACGTATTCATCGGGCCGCCGCTGTGCCAAAGCTGCCGCCACTACTATTCGACACCTGCGTACTCATCGGGCTGTCGCTGTGCCAAAGCTGCTGCCACCCTATTCGTCGTTCGCGTATTCATCGGGCCGCCGCTGCCCTAAAATGGTTAAATTCTATTGAAAGTTCCACAGGTCGACTCGCACGTTGGGCCCTCGAGCTACAGCAATATAATTTTTTGATCAGATACCGCAGAGGAAAACAGAACGTTGTGGCGGATGCACTTTCGAGAACACCTTTGGAAACATTAGACCTAGCCACGGTAAAATATGACACCAGTCCGTGCCCATGGCTAGAAAAGTTGAAGGAAACCATAACCAAGAATCAGAAGAAGTATCCAGACTATACAATCATTGAGGGAAATGTTTATCGACATCTTCCCAAGCAAATAAACGACGAAGATTGCACACCATGGGAGTTGTGTGTGCCCACCGGATCAAGAATTCAGGTCCTTAGAGAAAATCATGACAGTGTCACCGGAGGTCATTTGGGAGTGCGAAAAACTAGCAACAAGGTGGCAAACCGATATTTTTGGCCTGGTATGTTTCAGGACATCAAACGTTATGTCCAGCAGTGCGAATGTTGCCAAAAATGTAAAGTCAGCCAACAGAAACCAGCAGGGGAAATGTTGATAAGAATCCCGGAGGAACCATGGGCCACTATTTGTGCGGACTTCGTAGGACCTCTTCCGCGATCTAAGCACGGTAACTCGATGCTACTCGTTATTATGGATAGATTCTCAAAATGGACGGAGTTGGTTCCATTGCGGAAGACAGAGGGATTAATAAAGGCATGCAGAGAAAGAATTATTTCTAGATATGGGGTTCCAAAAATATTGATAACCGATAACGGAACCCAATTCACTAGCAAACAATTCGAAAAATTCCTATCAGAAATGGGTATAAAGGATCAACTTACGGCTCCTTACACCCCGCAAGAGAACCCTACGGAGAGGACAAATCTGACGGTGAAAACAATGATAGCACAAGTTTCGAGACAACATAATACATGGGACGATATGCTGCCCGAAATAATGTTAGCCATAAACACTAGTGCATCAGAATCAACTGGATATTCGCCGGCATACCTGACACAAGGACGAGAACCGCGACTGCCCCAGGCATTATATGATCAGCTCACAACAGGAACTTGTGCTAGAATAGTCTTACCAGAAGACCGTGCCCAGGAGTTGAAAGAAATATTTAAGATAGTGCGTCGAAACTTAGCAAAAGCATCTCAAAATCAACGGAGACAGTACAACCTTAGACGACGAGTTTGGAAACCAAAGATTGGGGAGCAAGTTCTAATCCGTCTACATCCTCAGTCGAAGGCCGTCGAAAATTTCGCCGCCAAACTAGCGCCCAAATACGGGGGGCCGTTTGTCGTACAAAAGTTCCAATCTCCGGTAATCGCTGTAGTCCAAGGAAAGGACAACATTACACGCGTCGCGCACTTAAGCGAAATGAAGCCTTTTTATGAAGAACAAAAATAAATTGTAGACATAGAAGTAGAATGTTGATTGTAGTCCAACTTACGTTTATGTGATGTCATTTCATTCTGATTTCTTATTTTATTTTTAGACATTAAATTGGCAATACCCAGACTAATTATTTTTATATCAATTCTAAAAATTCCAAAATATCACGATGAAGCAAGATAGACCCAACTACAAGAAATACAAACGGGCCAAAGAGAAATTTGATCTCGTCTTGAACAAGTCGAGGCTCAAGAACAATATTTTTAGATGAGGGTCTTAGTACCAGCCGAAAGATTAAAATAAAAGAAGTTAATGCCGTAAACCGTTAATATCGCCAACATTGCTACCTTCCCGCTCATCGTCATCATCATCATCACGTCGTCATCGTCGTCCACGATTTTGCGTCATCATCACCCATAAGCCCAACGATGCCACATTATGCAGCAGTCAACAGATATCGATGAAGGAACCCGGGAACGATAACACATTTTCCGAAGTTCCAAATTATCCTGCAAAATCGTATCGAGAAGTTCAGCACCGTATAATTATATCAGCAGACGGGGTAGTGAAGAGTTTCCCCGAACCTCTGCAACGATCTCTAACATACCTTCATATTCGATAGATATATAGTCGAACAAAAGCGACTATGTTGGAGAAATAAACTATTAGATCACACCTTCGGGCTTCCCTGCTGTTGAAAGTCAATAGCAATGCGAAAGTCACTCAAGGAAATCAAAAATCAGAGGGAGAAAGAGAGGCCATGTAACGCCCAAAAGTCATGATCTTCGTTTTTGGGGTACATTATTATCTTCAATATAATTTTTATTTACTTTTTATATAAAATCAACAAGGAAATATTTTTGTTTGAAGAATTAATTTAAATATTAACGGTTACACCGGTCCCCTAGTGAAGATAGCTATCATTAAAATACCACGTTGGAACCCCTGTTGGCAAATGGCGGAACTACGCAAAACTGTCAGATTGGGATCAGCTGCTGTCATGAGAAAACAACAATAGATGACCAGCCAAAAAGGTATAAAAGGAGACGCATTTCACACAATCGGGATCAGTCTTCTGTTGATGGCTGGTGAGTCAAGTGTGATTGGGAGGAAGAAAAGGCGCGCAACCTTGGTTGAATTGAGTCTTAGTAAGCCAAACAATAAGCCTTGACTATTTGTGGTGACTGGACTGAACGCAGGGTCAAGTGAGGGTTGTAGCAATACTACTCCCTATTCTTCGGGCTGCGTTGACGGCGACTGAACGCAGGGTCAAGTGAGGGTTGTAGCAATACTCCCTATTCTTCGGGCTGCGTTGACGGCGACGGAACGCAGGGTCAAGTGAGGGTTGTAGCAATACTCCCTATTCTTCGGGCTGCGTTGACGGCGACTGAACGCAGGGTCAAGTGAGGGTTGTAGCAATACTCCCTATTCTTCGGGCTGCGTTGACGGCGACTGACGTACTCATCGGGCCGCCGCTGTGCCAAAGCTGCCGCCACTACTATTCGTCGCCTGCGTATTCATCGGGCTGCCGCTGTGCCAAAGCTGCCGCCACCCTATTCGTCGTTCGCGTATTCATCGGGCCGCCACTGTCCAAAGCTGCCGCCACTACTCGCCGCTGACGTATTCATCGGGCCGCCGCTGTGCCAAAGCTGCAGCCACTACTATTCGACACCTGCGTACTCATCGGGCTGTCGCTGTGCCAAAGCTGCTGCCACCCTATTCGTCGTTCGCGTATTCATCGGGCCGCCGCTGCCCTAAAATGGTTAAATTCTATTGAAAGTTCCACAGGTCGACTCGCACGTTGGGCCCTCGAGCTACAGCAATATAATTTTTTGATCAGATACCGCAGAGGAAAACAGAACGTTGTGGCGGATGCACTTTCGAGAACACCTTTGGAAACATTAGACCTAGCCACGGTAAAATATGACACCAGTCCGTGCCCATGGCTAGAAAAGTTGAAGGAAACCATAACCAAGAATCAGAAGAAGTATCCAGACTATACAATCATTGAGGGAAATGTTTATCGACATCTTCCCAAGCAAATAAACGACGAAGATTGCACACCATGGGAGTTGTGTGTGCCCACCGGATCAAGAATTCAGGTCCTTAGAGAAAATCATGACAGTGTCACCGGAGGTCATTTGGGAGTGCGAAAAACTAGCAACAAGGTGGCAAACCGATATTTTTGGCCTGGTATGTTTCAGGACATCAAACGTTATGTCCAGCAGTGCGAATGTTGCCAAAAATGTAAAGTCAGCCAACAGAAACCAGCAGGGGAAATGTTGATAAGAATCCCGGAGGAACCATGGGCCACTATTTGTGCGGACTTCGTAGGACCTCTTCCGCGATCTAAGCACGGTAACTCGATGCTACTCGTTATTATGGATAGATTCTCAAAATGGACGGAGTTGGTTCCATTGCGGAAGACAGAGGGATTAATAAAGGCATGCAGAGAAAGAATTATTTCTAGATATGGGGTTCCAAAAATATTGATAACCGATAACGGAACCCAATTCACTAGCAAACAATTCGAAAAATTCCTATCAGAAATGGGTATAAAGGATCAACTTACGGCTCCTTACACCCCGCAAGAGAACCCTACGGAGAGGACAAATCGGACGGTGAAAACAATGATAGCACAAGTTTCGAGACAACATAATACATGGGACGATATGCTGCCCGAAATAATGTTAGCCATAAACACTAGTGCATCAGAATCAACTGGATATTCGCCGGCATACCTGACACAAGGACGAGAACCGCGACTGCCCCAGGCATTATATGATCAGCTCACAACAGGAACTTGTGCTAGAATAGTCTTACCAGAAGACCGTGCCCAGGAGTTGAAAGAAATATTTAAGATAGTGCGTCGAAACTTAGCAAAAGCATCTCAAAATCAACGGAGACAGTACAACCTTAGACGACGAGTTTGGAAACCAAAGATTGGGGAGCAAGTTCTAATCCGTCTACATCCTCAGTCGAAGGCCGTCGAAAATTTCGCCGCCAAACTAGCGCCCAAATACGGGGGGCCGTTTGTCGTACAAAAGTTCCAATCTCCGGTAATCGCTGTAGTCCAAGGAAAGGACAACATTACACGCGTCGCGCACTTAAGCGAAATGAAGCCTTTTTATGAAGAACAAAAATAAATTGTAGACATAGAAGTAGAATGTTGATTGTAGTCCAACTTACGTTTATGTGATGTCATTTCATTCTGATTTCTTATTTTATTTTTAGACATTAAATTGGCAATACCCAGACTAATTATTTTTATATCAATTCTAAAAATTCCAAAATATCACGATGAAGCAAGATAGACCCAACTACAAGAAATACAAACGGGCCAAAGAGAAATTTGATCTCGTCTTGAACAAGTCGAGGCTCAAGAACAATATTTTTAGATGAGGGTCTTAGTACCAGCCGAAAGATTAAAATAAAAGAAGTTAATGCCGTAAACCGTTAATATCGCCAACATTGCTACCTTCCCGCTCATCGTCTTCATCATCATCGTCGTCCACGTCGTCATCATCACCCATAAGCCCAACGATGCCACATTATGCAGCAGTCAACAGATATCGATGAAGGAACCCGGGAACGATAACACATTTTCCGAAGTTCCAAATTATCCTGCAAAATCGTATCGAGAAGTTCAGCACCGTATAATTATATCAGCAGACGGGGTAGTGAAGAGTTTCCCCGAACCTCTGCAACGATCTCTAACATACCTTCATATTCGATAGATATATAGTCGAACAAAAGCGACTATGTTGGAGAAATAAACTATTAGATCACACCTTCGGGCTTCCCTGCTGTTGAAAGTCAATAGCAATGCGAAAGTCACTCAAGGAAATCAAAAATCAGAGGGAGAAAGAGAGGCCATGTAACGCCCAAAAGTCATGATCTTCGTTTTTGGGGTACATTATTATCTTCAATATAATTTTTATTTACTTTTTATATAAAATCAACAAGGAAATATTTTTGTTTGAAGAATTAATTTAAATATTAACGGTTACACCGGTCCCCTAGTGAAGATAGCTATCATTAAAATACCACGTTGGAACCCCTGTTGGCAAATGGCGGAACTACGCAAAACTGTCAGATTGGGATCAGCTGCTGTCATGAGAAAACAACAATAGATGACCAGCCAAAAAGGTATAAAAGGAGACGCATTTCACACAATCGGGATCAGTCTTCTGTTGATGGCTGGTGAGTCAAGTGTGATTGGGAGGAAGAAAAGGCGCGCAACCTTGGTTGAATTGAGTCTTAGTAAGCCAAACAATAAGCCTTGACTATTTGTGGTGACTGGACTGAACGCAGGGTCAAGTGAGGGTTGTAGCAATACTACTCCCTATTCTTCGGGCTGCGTTGACGGCGACTGAACGCAGGGTCAAGTGAGGGTTGTAGCAATACTCCCTATTCTTCGGGCTGCGTTGACGGCGACGGAACGCAGGGTCAAGTGAGGGTTGTAGCAATACTCCCTATTCTTCGGGCTGCGTTGACGGCGACTGAACGCAGGGTCAAGTGAGGGTTGTAGCAATACTCCCTATTCTTCGGGCTGCGTTGACGGCGACTGACGTACTCATCGGGCCGCCGCTGTGCCAAAGCTGCCGCCACTACTATTCGTCGCCTACGTATTCATCGGGCTGCCGCTGTGCCAAAGCTGCCGCCACCCTATTCGTCGTTCGCGTATTCATCGGGCCGCCACTGTCCAAAGCTGCCGCCACTACTCGCCGCTGACGTATTCATCGGGCCGCCGCTGTGCCAAAGCTGCCGCCACTACTATTCGACACCTGCGTACTCATCGGGCTGTCGCTGTGCCAAAGCTGCCGCCACCCTATTCGTCGTTCGCGTATTCATCGGGCCGCCACTGTCCAAAGCTGCCGCCACTACTACTCGCCGCTGACGTATTCATCGGGCCGCCGCTGTGCCAAAGCTGCCGCCACTACTACTCGTCGCCTGCGTATTCATCGGGCTGCCGCTGTGCCAAAGCTGCCGCCACCCTATTCGTCGTTCGCGTATCCATCGGGCCGCCACTGTCCAAAGCTGCCGCCACTACTCGCCGCTGACGTATTCATCGGGCCGCCGCTGTGCCAAAGCTGCCGCCACTACTATTCGTCACCTGCGCATTCATCGGGCCGCCGCTGTGCCAAAGCTGCCGCCACTACTGTTCGTCGCCTGCGTATTCATAGGGCTGCCGCTGTGCCAAAGCTGCCGCCACCCTATTCGTCGTTCGCGTATTCATCGGGCCGCCACTGTCCAAAGCTGCCGCCACTACTCGCCGCTGACGTATTCATCGGGCCGCCGCTGTGCCAAAGCTGTCGCCACTACTATTCGTCACCTGCGTATTCATCGGGCTGCCGCTGTGCCAAAGCTGCCGCCACTACAGTTCGTCGCCTGCGTATTCATCGGGCTGCCGCTGTGCCAAAGCTGCCACCACTGCTACCCGCTTACTCACATTTCGACTGAACTCTGTGATTTAGTGTTCTTCGTGTTTCTGAACGTGATATTATTGTGTTTAGTGTTATTTAAGGAAATAAATTTATAACGTTTTAAGAAAAAATTTTGCTTCGCTCTCTCTCTCTCTATTTATGTCCTAACAAATAAATTCTTGTGACGACTCTGGCCCCCGCTGAACCTACCCCAGCTTCAAAGTGAAAACCCGTCGTCACACAATATTCTGGCGATCTAGTTATATTATCCCTCTACACAAATTGGGATAATATAGATGTATTGGGATAATATAGATGTATTGGTAGATAATTACAGATGTATTGCAAAACTAAGCGCTATACTTAAACTTTTTGAGTTTTTGATATGTCGCAGATTAAAACATTTCACAAAATCTATAATATCGCCTCTTCAACTTGGTTTTATTCAAGGCAGATCTACAACTACAAACGTTTTGGAATTCATTAATGAGCTCACAAGGGTTTTAGTAAAAAATCTCAGACTGATGTTTATACACCGATTTCAGCAAAGCATTTGATACGGTGGTACATAAACTGTTGCTTTATAAACTTAGTCTATGGGATTTCCTAATACATTTTTAAATTGGATATCTACCTACTTAGAAGGTAGTTCGCAGAAAGTGTTACTTAATGACTCATTATCCAGGAATATTACTGTCTTATCGGGGGTTCCACAAGGTAGCTTTTCAGAAATACTAATGTATGCTTTTCGGGCATATTGAATCTTCAAGTCAACTGGTGTAGCGCCAATTAAATGTTTTTAAATCTTAAAAAATGTAAGAAGCTATTATTATTTAGAATTCAACAAAACTGCATTGATTACAACATTGGTTCTTATAAGTTGGAAAATATTTCGTCTTTCGTAGATCTAGGAGTAATATTAGACCCTAAACTGAGGTTTAATCTCCATATAGAGTCTTGCATTAATAAAGCAAAATCTTTGTTAGGATTCATTAAGCGTGCAGTTGAGAAAAAATACCGATCTAGCGCGCAGAAAATAAAAAAATGAACTTGAAGGAAACAGTAGAACGGAATAACGGTACATATAAAATAGATATTTTTTCCAATGTTAAAAATTTTATTTTTAGCTATAAAATTGCGATGGTCGTGTGCATTATATGAATATATTATTACAGAATTTTGTCCATTTTTGATATATAGTATTGGTATTTATTTAAATGGAATAGTTATTTTACCCATACCCATCCTTCAATTAAAATAGGGGTTTCGTATTGAGTGCATACGAGTTCAGCGTTGATTTTTTTATTTTTATTTTTTGTGTGTCTGTCTAGAACATCATACTAAATTTTTTCCTGCGACTCTCGGATTTATGGCAATTTTTTGAAAGAATGACTATTTGGTGTGGGAAGCTTTTTTAAGGTTAAAATTAAAAATTTGTGAATGTTTTTGATATAATAGAAAAAAGTTCAAATGTCCGTCCTACGGTTCCAGAGAAATGGGTGTGAGTATGAAATTGAGGGTATGTAAGTAAGCTGCTCCAAACAGTGATTTTAAACTCATGAACTGAATATACACTTACTCCAAACGTCTTTCCAAATAAAAATTGAATACAACGAAATCAGTTGTAAGAGTCTTCTCAAATACCGAAGGTAAAGTGTCTACTTTATGAACCATGAAAAATATCATTGGTGTATAATTCATATATACACGGTTTTACCTACATTTATGGTTTTCGCTATAAGAAAGCGGAAATTTAGTGCGTGGAGGTGGAGTTAATGGACTTTTATTATACCTGTTATGGCGTTTCCAATGACTGACATGACTTTATACAAAGGCTTAAAGTCATGTCAGTCATTGGAAACGAATTTCATTAGGGTCGGATACAGGTATCAGTTACCTATGAATGCAGAAATACATATTATATGAGGATTTATAAATTTTTCTGCCTATAAATAAAAATCCGCATTTAACGAATGTTTATTCATAGATTTTTCTCATTCAATAAGTGTCAACGAAGGGGATTTTACAAATTCGGATCACTCTACTTACAAACAACAAATACAACGGATGAATATTTTCTAACAGTAAGTTAGTCCCCTTACAACCAAAAGTGGATAACATAATAGCTTGGGCAAATCCGCGTCCTTCATTTACTCGCTTTTGTCGTCCAATTAAACTAATAATCCAAACAGAACTGAATCTGATAAATGAACAAATCGGAAATATTCTAAATACAAAAATTGACGATCCAGACATAGAGGTGGAGCACATCTTCCATTTAACAATGATCGACGGCAAGGTATTTAGTGCTATATCGGAATCATCTACCCAATCATGTGGAATTTGCGGTGCAACACCAAAAGTAATGAATGATTACCACCAAATATTGTCATTAACACCAAGCATCAACTTATACGAATACAGCCTGCAAGGATTCGATTTTTAGAATATATATTGCACATTTCATACCGAATGTTTTTGAAAAAGTGGAAAATTAATAGCTTCGATCGGCTACTTTTCGATGAAAGGAAAGCACGTATAATTAATGATTTAAAGGAAGAATTGCACATTATTGTTGACACTCTTAAGTCAGTATCCGGAACAACAAACGATGGCAATACTGCTAGGCGTTTTTTTAGCCAACCTGGCTTGGCATCATCGATAACTGGTGTTGATGAAAAAATAATTACAAATTTTAGTATCATCCTTTCAACCATGGCCTGTGAAAATGCTATTAACGCAGACTCATTTAAAGAACTTACTGAGGAAACATTTATTCTTTTCGTGGAATTATATCCTTGGTTCTATATGCCTTCAAGCATACACAAAATATTAGTGCATGCAGCTGATATAAATAAATGTGCAGCTTTGCCCATAGGAATGTTGTCTGAAGAAGCCTTGGAATCCAGAAATAAGTACTTTCGGAACTACAGGGAACTGTACATCAGAAAAATGAGTCGTGAGGAAACAATGAGGGATCTTTTCAATACGTTGTTATCTTCTTCTGATCAAAAAAGTCTCAAGTTTGACTCGTAGTACATCTCTTAACCATCGATATAGTGATCCACTATCTGAAGAAGTCCTTAAACTACTGGAAGATCCAATGCTACCAACTAATTCAGATCAAAACTCGGATTCTGAATATGATTATTTTTTAATATGTAATACCTAAATTTTATAAAATATATATAGTTTAATGTTTTAGATATATAAAATTAATTATTAACAATAATAAAGATACATATTATAACAATATTGTTTGCCCTTAACCCACTTTTTACCCTCCGAATGTTTCGGAATTTTTAAAAGAAGCTCCCATTTTAGGAGAACTAATAGTTATAACGAAAAATGTTGCTTATTAAAAACTGTTTAATAAACTTCAAAATAATAATTTTCACCTAAAACTTTAAGATTTTTCTAAAAAAAAAAAAACTTCGGCACTTAATCCAATCCAATTTTTTTCATAAAATAATTAAAATTGTCCACCTAAATGTATTCTTCTCCAAAATATCGATAAACATACAGTAAAACATCTACTTATTTTCTGCGCGTTGGTCCAAAGAATTTGATGATCCTTATGTTACAAAACGCCTACTTAATACTTTAGTTCCACCAATACTAGAGTATGGTTGTATTTTATGGAGTCCCTCCTACAAGTGTCTTTATGATAAAATAGAATCTGTCCAAACTCAATTTCTTTTGCTTGCTTTGCGGGGTCTACAATGGGACCCATCTGTAAGGCTCCCCCCATAGGAAAGTCGCTTAACATTAATAGATTTGCCTAACCTTGAAAGTAGACGTTTTATGCTAAGGGCGATTTTTAATAATAAAATTGATACCTGGAATCGAGAGGAATCGATTCCTCTAATTTATTAAGTGTAATAAATTTCTATATTCAATCTCGTACTACCCGCAACTTTATCCCAAGAAATTTATCGCTCGTGAGATCGAATTATGAAGCTAGTAGCCCAATGCGATATAGTAGCTTATCACTGACTGAACCATTAGACATAATAAAAAAATTACTATTGCGTATGAAGCAGAGTGCCAGATGTGTAGTTTTTATACCCTCCACCATAGTATGGAGGATATATTAATTTTGTGATTCTGTTTGTAACTCATCGAAATATTAATTTCCGAGCCTATAAAGTATATTTAGTTTTGATCAGGGTAAAATTCTAAGACGATCTAGCCTCGTCCGTCCGTCTGTTGTAATCACGCTATCTTCTGGAGGAATTGCTGAAATGTTGCATAGGTTTGTCTTTTGTATGCAGGCAGATCAAGTTCGAAGATGGGATACATCGGTCCACGTTTAGGGATAGCTCCCATATAACAGTGCCCCCCAATTTTCGGTATTTTGGGGTTCTTGAGCATATAACCCCCTTTTATACCCTCCACCATAGTACACTCTAAATTATTTTTGTTAAAATCACAATGATAATGAAAGGCAACAAGATGCCGCGCAAAAAGTAGTAATTTTTAACAGCTTTGTTTGTTTGTTTAAAACACATTTATGTGTAATTTGTAGTTGTATTAAATGAAATACTTTGTTGATATAATGAAAAAAAATATTTTTATTTTCTAATTCCAATTTTGTAGTAGACGTAAAAACAAATTACCATATTTACTGTTCGGGTTTATACTCGCAATTTCGCCTTACAGACATAGGTATGAAATGCATTGTCTCTCATCATCTCTGGGTGATGTGCCTACAATTGTTTAGGTCAGTTAAAATCTTTTAAAAGTATACAGTATACCACGGATATAAGAAAATCCCAAAAATCGAGAAATTGGTTCTTATAAGCGGGGTTTTCTTATATGAATGTATTTTATATAGTAAACTGTTTTGTTATATGGGTGAAACGTTTTCTTATATCCGTGCTTTTCTTATATAAGATGTTCTTCTTTGGTACATTGGGTTCTTATTGGGTACTAAATGTCTCCACAAAAAACTTTAATTATAGGTCCACTTTAGCAACCATATAGCGGTACCTCCTAATTTTTAGTATTTTGGGGGTTTTAATAGTATTTTCCCACCGAATTGGCTATAATTTAGTATTTTGATTTCTTAATATGTACCAAATCTCTCCACAAAAAACTATAAATATAGGTAAATTTTTTCGGATTTAGGGTTTGGTTGTAATCATAAGGTTCGATAATTAACCTTATATATATATATATATATATGAACTGTAACCCGCATTTAGGCATATCCCCTGTGTGGGAGGTACCTGAATCAGTGGACCGATATTCCCCATGTTCGAAGTTGAACTAATTTTGGAATAAATAATAAGATGGGCAAAGTTTGCATGAAATCAAAATTTTTTGAAACAAATTTGGTACAAAGAAACATGGGGTCTAGAACCAATATTTAGAACCATAATCTGTTTGTAGAAATGTCGGTATAGGTACACTTTTTGGTATGTTCAATTTATTTTTATATCAAGTACCTGTCAGTATATCTATGGTGGAGGGTATCCAACCCCTCCATAGTCCGGATGATGGGGTTTCGCGTTCCTTCACTATAGGGAGGACACTTTCGAGTAACGGCTATCCTCTATACAACCCCTACACACGGAACTAACTAACTTTTTTAATAGAAGCGGGAGGTTGTATGAGATATCGAAAATTGGGCGGTACCCTTATATGGGGGCTATGCTTATACGTGGACCGATACAGCGCATCATCGATCTTGACCTGCCTGCAGACAGAAGACAACTCCATGCCAAATTTTGGCGATCTATCTCAATTTCTTCAGAAGATAGCGTGTTTACAACAAACAGTCGAACATGGCTAGATCGTCTTAGAATTTTACCCTGATCAAGAATATATATATTGTTTGCGGGAGCAAATTACCACAAAAAAATGAATTAAGAACACACACAGATTTGAATTAGTGATTCGTCCAATAGAATTATTGGAGCTTTTTATTTGTATATAATATTGTTGTAAACAATATTGTTTCCTTTTTAATGCTGCGAGATCTCGGTGTTGGATGTAATCCAAGAGAAAACAAGAAGAAGAATAGCAAACAACGCAAACGGTGGTGTTGCAAAGTGGCGCTTAAACAAATGTCACTCATAAAATGACAGTACGACTTTGTGGTGAATATCATAAGGTTGTACATGATAGTCCGTTAAAAATTCAAAACGGAGCATAAATTAAAATACTTAAGTTTAAGTGTAAACATTATATCGCAACATCTTGCTATGTTGCAATATAAATTAACTCTAACAATTTATAAATTCAATTTTTTAAATTTTTCCTTTTGATCAATTTAATTTTTCCATTTTTTTGACTATTTTTTTCATTTTTGTACAAGATTGCACATATTGAGTAAGCGGCGCAATGCCGCGCAATCATTAAATTTATAATTTTATTATAATTTTACGGCACGGGATAGTTCCTCTGGCGAAAGTTATCCAATAGAAATCACATTGGGCATGGACCTGACAAGACCCATCCAAAGATGGTAAGTTGGGCCCATGGAAATCCGGGGTTAGTGTAAGTCTGCAACTTCATCACTTTCGGGTACACTTCTGCACCCAGCACTACTGCAACGCGGCCGATTTAAAAAATTGCGGATCCGCAAGCATCATACCTCCATAGTGCTCCTTTAAAGTTTCGGAGGCAGATTGTGTTGGGGACATAAGGTGGGCTACATTTGTAACCCGAGCGGAAACCGACAATCGTTAGGTGGTGTCGAAGATCGAGACCTGTGTAAATTGGGCAAACCGGTCTGGCCCGACTGGGATAGAATTAAGTCGCAACGACTGTACCAGCGAATTGCAGATTCGACTACTACCTGAACATGGGTCAGCTGTGCTCGGGCTGGTATTATCTTTTTTATGGGAAACCAATGATTTCGGCGTCGCCACTGGTACTTTACCGTCAAAGCGTCCTTCAACACCACCCGGTGCAATTTCCAGTCGAGTAGTGGATGGCGCAGAGGACATCCCGGCCATTGGCTACATCACTGCCTCAGGCTGAATAACAGCAGCACAAGGTGCGAGGGCAGGCTCGATAGTAGCTACAGCTTCGGTACCAGTACATTTATTTAGATCATGTTCAATATCCGTTAGGGGAACCAAACCCACATCTTCGACATCTCTTTCCTCATCCGACATAGGGATGTCTTCCTCATAGTCAGGAAGAGTAACGAACATCTAGTTTTGATTTTCCATTCTACAAGAAAAAAAGATGGCCCGAAAGTAAAAGAGAAAACAAAAATCTAATTGGTCAAAGCGACCAGCTTAACCACCGGACGCCTCACAATGTCATTTTCAGTTTTTACGTCGGCGACACGAACGCGACCGTCTGTCCCGGGAAAAACATTAATGACCCGACCTAATTTCCACGATTTTGGAGATAATTGTTCATGTCGAATTACCACTAAATCGTCCGTTTGTATATCGCGCTGCGGAAATTTCGAAGTTTATGAAGACTTTTTAAATACTCTTCTTTCCACCGTAAGCAGAACTGATGAGTAAGCGCTTTAAGTTTTCTATACCGATTGACGATATGCAAGGGAGATTCTTGAAATCAAAATTTTTTGAAACAACTTTGGTATAAAGAAACATGGGGTCTAGGACCAATATTTAGAACCATAATCTGTTTGTAGAAATGTCGGTATAGGTACACTTTTTGGTATGTTCAATATATTTCTATATCAAGTACCTGTCAGTTCGTGCCAAAGTTCGGCCCGGCAAAAATTAACGCTTTTTCTTTTGTTGAAATATTAGAATGATACTGTATTATGCTTTTAATATATATGTGTATATTTATAGTAGCCTTTGCCGGCTGATAAGATGTGTAGCCGGTCATCCCACCATTTACTAACCCCTCCATAGTCCGGATTATGGGGTTTCGCGTTCCCTTCAATATAGGGAGGACACTTTCGAGTAACGACTATCCTCTATACAACCCCTACACACGGAATTAACTAACTATTTTAATAGAAGCGGGAGGTTGTATGAGATATCGAAAATTGGGCGGTACCCTTATATGGGGGCTATGCTTATACGTGGACCGATACAGCCCATCTTCGATCTTGACCTGCCTGCAGACAGAAGACAACTCCATGCCAAATTTTGGCGATCTATCTCAATTTCTTCAGAAGATAGCGTGTTTACAACAAACAGACGAACATGGCTAGATCGTCTTAGAATTTTACCCTGATCAAGAATATATAAACTGTTTGCGGGAACAAATTACCACAAAAAAAAAAATGAATTAAAAACACACACAGATTTGAATTAGTGATTCGTCCAATAGAATTATTGGAGCTTTTTATTTGTATATAATATTGTTGTAAACAATATTGTTACCTTTTTAATGCTGCGAGATCTCGGTGTTGGATGTAATCCATGAGAAAACAAGAAGAAGAATAGCAAACAACGCAAACGGTGGTGTTGCAAAGTGGCGCTTAAACAAATGTCACTCATAAAATGACAGTACGACTTTGTGATGAATATCACAAGGTTTGTATATCGCGCTGCGGAAATTTCGAAGTTTATGAAGACTTTTTAAATACTCTTCTTTCCACCGTAAGCAGAACTGATGAGTAAGCGCTTTAAGTTTTCTATACCGATTGACGATATGCAAGGGAGATTCTTGAAATCAAAATTTTTTGAAACAAATTTGGTATAAAGAAACATGGGGTCTAGGACCAATATTTAGAACCATAATCTGTTTGTAGAAATGTCGGTATAGGTACACTTTTTGGTATGTTCAATATATTTCTATATCAAGTACCTGTCAGTATATCTATGGTGGAGGGTATCCAAAGTTCGGCCCGGCCAAAATTAACGCTTTTTCATTTGTTGAAATATTAGAATGATGCCGTATTATGCTTTAAATATATATGTGTATATTTATAGTAGTCTTTGCCGGCTTATAAGATGTGTAGCCGGTCATCCCACCATTTACTAACCCCTCCATAGTCCGGATTATGGGGTTTCGCGTTCCCTTCAATATAGGGAGGACAATTTCGAGTAACGACTATCCTCTATACAACCCCTACACACGGAACTAACTACCCTTATATGGGGGCTATGCTTATACGTGGACCGATACAGCCCATCTTCGATCTTGACCTGCCTGCAGACAGAAGACAACTCCATGCCAAATTTTGGCGATCTATCTCAATTTCTTCAGAAGATAGCGTGTTTACAACAAACAGACGAACATGGCTAGATCGTCTTAGAATTTTACCCTGATCAAGAATATATATATTGTTTGCGGGAGCAAATTACCACAAAAAAAATGAATTAAAAACCCACACAGATTTGAATTAGTGATTCGTTCAATAGAATTATTGGAGCTTTTTATTTGTATATAATATTGTTGTAAACAATATTGTTACCTTTTTAATGCTGCGAGATCTCGGTGTTGGATGTAATCCATGAGAAAACAAGAAGAAGAATAGCAAACAACGCAAACGGTGGTGTTGCAAAGTGGCGCTTAAACAAATGTCACTCATAAAATGACAGTACGACTTTGTGATGAATATCATAAAGTTGTACATGATAGTCCGTTAAAAATTCAAAACGGAGCATAAATTAAAATACTTAAGTTTAAGTGTAAACATTGCCGCCAGCCTCGCAACATCTTGCTATGTTGCAATATAAATTAACTCTAACTATTTACAAATTCAATTTTTTAAATTTTTCCTTTTGATCAATTCAATTTTTCCATTTTTCTGACTATTTTTTTTTCATTTTTGTACAAGATTGCACTTATTGAGTAAGCGGCGCAATGCCGCGCAATCATTAAATTTATCATTTTATCATAATTTTACGGCACGGGATAGCTCCTCTGGCGAAAGTTATCCAATAGAAATCACATTGGGCATGGACCTGACAAGACCCATCCAAAGATGGTAAGTTGGGCCCATGGAAATCCGGGGTTAGTGTAAGTCTGCGACTTCATCACTTTCGGGTACACTTCTGCACCCAGCACTACTGCATCGCGGGACGATTTAAAAAATTGCGGATCCGCAAGCATCATACCTCCATAGTGCTCCTTTAAAGTTTCGGAGGCAGATTGTGTTGGGGACATAAGGTGGGCTAAATTTGTAACCCGAGCGGAAACCGACAATCGTTAGGTGGTGTCGAAGATCGAGACCAGTGTAAATTGGGCTAACCGGTCTGGCCCGACTGGGATAGAATTTAGACGCAACGACTGGACCAGCGAATTGCAGATTCGACTACTACCTGAACATGGGTCCAGCTGTGCTCGGGCTGGTATTATTTTTTTATGGGAAACCAATTGAGCGACGATAGTTGGCCCTATTGTGATAATAGGTTGGATTGCCATGCTATGTAACGTAGATACATGAGAAGAAGAAGAAGCAGACGGAGTTTTCTTTGCGGACGGACGTTTGTTGCTACTCGAAGAAGTAACCGGACCATTATGATTTTGTTGGGGAAGTTGGGCAGAAGGATGGAGCAGTCTGTGATGCTTGCCCTTGCATTGCTTACAGCCTGGATCCTTGCGGCAATCACGGAGCACGTGGTCGTAGTTCAAATAGTTAGCACATATCCAGTGCTTGACCACAGCTCAGATCCTCCTGTCCAGGCTGAGCCTCTTGAATCGCCTGCATTGTCGAATGTGGTGATTTTGTGGACAGTACTTACAACGACGCTTACGGAATCCGTTGAGCCCGCAGTTGATTTCGGCGTCGCCACTGGTACTTTGCCGTCAAAGCGTCCTTCAACACCACCCGGTGCAATTTCCAGTCGAGTAGTGGATGGCGCAGAGGACATCCCGGCCATTGGCTGCATCACTGCCTCAGGCTGAATAACAGCATTACAAGGTGAGAGGGCAGGCTCGATAGTAGCTACAGCTTCAGTACCAGTACATTTATTTAGAGCATGTTCAATATCCGTTAGGGGAACCCGACATCCGACATGGGGATGTCTTCCTCATAGTCAAAGTCGTCCGTTTGTATATCGGACTGCGGAAATTTCCATTTATAGCGACCAGTAAAAGAGTTAGGGTCAAAGGGACCAGCAAAATCAACACCTGTAGTGGCAAATGGTCGCGTTATGGTTGTTCGTTCCGGAGGAAGAGCAGCCATAATCTGTGTACAAGACTTTTTCTTTTCTAAAATGCAAGGTTAACAATTACCAATAACTTTACGAATGAGTGAACTTAATCTGGGAATCCAGTATTCACTGCGCACCAGACGCAACATTAGTTGATTTCCACCATGAATGGAAATTAAATGAATTTTTTCAACAAACAAACGAGCAACTTTGCAATGTTAGGAAAGCAAAATAGTATGTCGTTCTGAGTAGGAAGAGTAGGTGACCGAACTAAACTCCCATTTAGTCGCATAACACCTACATCATCTTGAAAGGGATTTAAGGACAAAATCGAACTTTTTGAATTTAAGAGCCTATTGTTAGATAAACCACTACATTCATCGGCATAATACGCTTTTTGAGCCAAAACAATTAGCCTTATTTTCACATTTTTTAGTTCGGAGCTCGTAGGAGCTTGTCCTTGCACGATATTTTGATTAGTACAAAGATGTATTTTGTGAAAAAAAATCTAAAAATGAACGATACGACTCGTAAAGCCTTATCTAACGACGAAAATGTATCTAAAATATCAACGAAATTTTCAAAGTATGAAAAGTGACTTCTAATTGCACGAATTTTGTAATGTTCAATAAACTGTTGGTTTCCCAAATTGCTTGTACAAGGACAGTAGTCCTTGACTATACTCTTGACTTTTAGGATGAACATGAAGGATATACGATGGAACTAGGATTATATGACATTCGAGAGCAATCAGACGAATGGGAGCCATTGATTTGCTAGCTTTCAGCCGTGTGGGTGGGTTCGTCTGTTATTTCAGTCAAATAAATATCCTTCCAACATAAACAAAAAATATTGATTATTGTAGACTCCCGATAAACAATGTAATATTGGTAATTAGACTAGTTTCTGGCCAACTATTGTACCCCGGTTGGTCCAGATATTATATAATTGATGTCGGAAAATCAATCCTAGATATTTATATACAATTCTTTTAGCAAACTCCTGATGTTCGTTGGAGTTTAAGCCTCTAAACCCATTCCCAACCATGGCCTCAAGGCTTAATTTTATTGAGACCCCAAAAGCAAATGCGTTTCCTCTCTCGACTACTTCACGACAGTAAGAAATGTATTGAATATTTAGAATTTCATCTTGTTAATTCAAGATTTATTAAATAAAATTGACATAAGCTCTTATAATATACCAAAAGAAATTCAGAAAATCAGAAAATTTAAATATAAGAGTTTAATTGTTTGAGTATTCATTTTATGGACTATTTCTACGAAAATTTATAATTCCAGTTCAATATCTTAATGGCAATAGAAAGCAAATAATTACAATTTAGTTTGCTTCAAAAAATATGAATTTATAAAAAAAGGAGTTCAGAAAATTATATAATAATTAGTATACATAACCCTATAACGTAAAGCAATTATATCAGTATAAAAAAACTGAGAAGACAAAAAAATACCTAGATCAACGTTACAGATGCGTGATGTAATCAAAAAAATGTATCTACAGTCCAAGGGAATAACACGTTTAGGCAATAAAGATTTCTGCCATTGGCTCAAGGACAACTTGTTCCAAAGGACATTTCTTCTCTAGTAGACGGATCCTTTTGATTACATGACATCCGAATTTTTTAAAGCATATGCAAATATTTTAATATGGAACTTCAATTTTTTTAACACTCACGATTGTTTGTTTGTACTTTCTCCTTTAAGGATTTTTACATACGTGCGCGCGCGTAGTATCCGATGAACAGGATGTATGTGTGTAGGATTGAGGATATATATTGTTGTAGTGTATGTGTCTCTGTTTAAAGAAGGGTTAATTAATATTAAAACGTTTGCATATGTTAAGGTTGTTGTTCTACATATTGTTGTAATACTTAGACATGTTTATTGGTTTTGGTTGGTTGTGTACTGATTTGATTATTGATGATTTTTTTTCTGGTTTTGCTCGCTTATAAGGTATAATTGGGTTTTGGTGTGCTTTCTATTTAATCGCACATAATTATTTTTTTTGTGATGTCGGTGGGATTTGAACTCTCGATGCTGATCATCTACAGCACTCTGTGCATATTGCGTCGCCCGCTTCCACTCTGGGCTACTGTGCTTGGTTGAAGGCTACCGGCTAATGCTCGCTTTTAGTAGGCTAGACACCAACCACTGTGGATTCTAAAATGTTACAGTCCACGAATAAATCTATATTTAGAATACCAGCTACAACTCTTTCCAATTACTATCAGGTTGTGGAATCCCTTGTGTGCACGTGTTGGCGCACACAGTGGGGTATTTTTGTCACTTGTGATTTTTTTCAGGTTCGTTATTTTTGGCGGCAAAAGCAAGGTTATGATGTATGTTGTCTTCGGCAAAATATTATTAGCCGAAGTAAAAAAATGTCAAGTATTTACGGTCACTAATGCAAATATAAAGAAAGGAAAACTATTCTGACACCAATTTTTTTATATGTAATTTCATTGCTGCTTACCTAGTTGTTTTATAATGGATTTTTTTTATTCGTGCTTGTGATTTAGCTAGGAGTAAAAAGCTTGACAATCGAATCGAAACTTCCTTAAGGGTAAAGTTTTTTGTATTTTAAAAAGATTACTTCAATCTTGAAATTTCATAAAATTCACCTGGTTTGTGTTATTATAATTTAGTCAATTATAAATTTATGTAATTTGAAAACTAGTGATTATTAAATGTTTCACTGATCGGTTATGCAACGATTGTGCTTTATCAAAAGTATGTTCTTTTTTATCCACGATCGGTTTAGATGTTGTCTCTAACGATGTATGAGAACAAAAGAACGATTTGATTTTTTAGAGCAGCTATGTGAGTCGTGTTCATACGTTTCATTAGTTTTCACCACTTATAAAGGTTATTAGTGAGAGCCTAACGAAAAAAAGTAACTGACAAAATAATCGTTTAACCCAACCGTTAATTACCAATACTATGACGATACGATGTTGACTCCGCCTACTCTCCGAAAAAATATATGAAAAATAAAAAAATGAATTTTCCTGGTTGGGAGTCGAACTCCGGACCTTGCGACTTGAAGTCCAGCACGACTCCTCTGGGCTAACCTAAGGTGTGTGGGTGGCTTGGCTAATTGTTTACTTCAGCTTATGCGGTTGTAAAGGAGGGAATTATGTTGGCACTTTGTTTTGTTACCTTTAGAGGTGAATAAATATAAATAGTGGGAATATGACAATGTAGAAAAAAAATTTGGCGACATCCCAGCAAACATTTTTAACAGTATTGGTAATTAGATTAAGAATGTGAGCGGACCATAATTTCCCACAAAACCGAGTAATATCGATCTTTGAATTACGATATTAATCGGAATTAGATTAAATTAGCATGTCTTTAGCATGGTAAGTACCGAGAAGCTTACCATCTAAGTCTTCTAATTCGTAATAGACATTACCTACTTTCTTTCGGTTTTTTGCTGGTAAAAAAATAGGTGCAAGTTTGGCGTTAAACTTTTTTCGGCATTGCTTTGTGCAAAATTACGTCGGAAAACAGATTGACCGACAGTATAATTAATTGGTCGCGTCCTTAAATTGTACTGGTCTCGATTGGTTTCTTGGGCTTTTGAAATATTATTTTTGATTTCCTTTCGAATGAGTTGAAGTTGGTCCTCTCTTATATAACTGAATGGTTCATCCAGAGCTTTTATATTTTTCAATAGTGCGTACGTCTCACCGTGTGTAATCATATTTAGACCAAATACGGCAAAATATGGTGAGCATTTCGTAGCTTGATGAATAGAATTTCGTAAGGAACAACTTATATAGGAAAGATATTCATCCCATAAACGTTGATCACTTTTGAGGTACGCACGAATACTAGCTATGATAGATCGATTAACGCGTTCAGACGCGTTGGCCTGTGGCGAATAAAGTGCAGTATAAACGTGTTTTACTCCGAACTTCGTTAAAAAGGAGTTAAATTCATTGGATTTGAATTGAGTACCATTGTCACTGACAATTTCTTCGGGTACACCAAACGCATGAAAAATGTTCTTTAGTAAGAAATCTCGAATGGGTATAGTGGTAAATTTCTTAAGAGGACATAGCCAGAGATATTTTGTTAAATGATCCAGTACAATCAAAAGGCCAATGTACCCATTTTTGGAACGTGGATAAGGACCCAGTATATCTATATATAACCTTTGAAAAGGTTTATTGTTTGGGTTGGCTTTCCCATTTCAGGCTTGAGAATGAAATTGGGATGCTTAGAAGTTTTGCAGGTTTCGCAAGATCGGATATATTTTCTAACATCAGTTACCATACCTGGCCAGTAAAAATTTTGTCGTATCAGGTCCAGTGTTTTTACTATGCCACCATGTTAAGCTACAGGACTATTGTGGAACCTTAATATTAATGAATGTCTCATTTTTTCAGGAATCCATAACTTCCAATCATTACATTCTTGAACGGAATCTCCTGTATAATGCTCTCTTCTGATATATACAAATTTGTCTATTATTTTGATGTCGGGATATTTGGAGTGGTTATCCTGAATTTTATGTCTTAATGCTATATAGTCATAGTCTCCAGAACAAGGAGAATGTAACTCGATTTCCGGCTCAACCTGATCGATGGCAGAAATCTCATCGACAGGTATTCTAGACAAGGCATCGGGCACAACATGGTCTCGGCCCTTTCGGTGGCTAATCGTAAAATTATAGGGTTGCAATTTGTAAACCCACCTTGCTAATCTACCCGTCAAGTCCGGTTGTTTCATCAGCCATAGCAGTGACGAATGATCAGTCACGACCTCGAAATCCTGTAATTCTAAATAGCATCTAAATTTCTTTATAGCCTCCGCTCAGTCACACTGTAATTTCGTTGGACAGTGTTTAGCTTTTTATACATGAATGCAATAGGACGTTCATTATTGTCTTCATCTAGCTGTACCTGTACTGCTCCAATGCCATAATCGGAAGCATCACAATGTAAATAAAATTTTTTTGTGAAGTCCGGATTAGACAAAACTGGTGCTGTAGTGAGTAATTTCTTTATAGCTTCGAAGGAATCTTGAGCCTCCGGAGTCCATTTGAATTTAGTTTTTGATGAAATGGTTTCAGAGATGGCAAAGGTGATCAAGGGAAAATTCTCAATGAACCTTCTATACCAACTAGCAAGGCCTAAAAATCCCCTAACCTGTCTGACAGTTTTTGGAGTTGGCCAATTGACAATAGAGTTTACCTTTTCGGGGTCCGTGTGAATTCCACCATCACCGATATTATTATTTTGTCCTAGTGACACAAAATTGAGATTTCTCGATATTTAATGTTAAATTTGCTTTTCGCAGCTCATTTGCTAGACGGGCTAATATTGCTAAGTGACTAGTAAATTCTTCGGAGACAATAAAAATATCATCTAAATATCCGAATACACAATACCTAAGATCCGGTGGAATAATCATGTCAATAAGTCGACACATGGTCTGTGGAGCTGTACAGAGACCGAAAGGCGTCACTACAAATTGGTACAATGGCCTTCAGGGTACTGTAAACGCAGTGAGAGCCTTTGAAGCCTCTGGCAGTCCAATTTGCCAATAAGCATCTTTTAAATCCAGTTTGCTTATAATGTTTGCCTTGGGCAACCTTGCAAAAATACCTTTAATGCTAGGTAAAGGATAGGCATCCCTTTTCGTAACTAAATTTAGTTTCCTCGCAAGCAAGCATAGGCGAACTTTATTAGGTTTTACGACCAAACGCATAGGTGACGACCACGCAGAGACGGAAGGCTCTATGACTCCAAGTGTCAACATACGATCTATCTCCTTATACATTAAGTGTTCCACTGCAGGAGACACTGGATAAAATCGTTGTTTTACTGGTTTAGAGTCACCTGTGTTTCAAATATGAAGTTCTAGCTAAACCTTGCTTAGCAAAACTTGGAAAAAGATCTGTGATGGTTTTAAGCTGAAGCTGTTGGTTGAATGTTAAGGGGTAATTGAATTCAAAAGGTATTTCAGATTTGGAAGGGGTTATCTGTGAATTCTTATTGGACAACGACTTATTGGATTCTACCATTGACACTTCAAGCTGATAAGGAGATGGAGAAGGCAGACTGGATGGATCAGTAGTAATGGAGTTATCAAAAATGTTGGGAGCCAATGAAAAAGATTTCCAAAAATCTAGGCCAAGTATGAGGCGTTGTGTTATGGATGGCACTATTAATAATTTGAGTTTGTTCGTTTCTCCTCGAAAATGCATATCAACAACTAAGTATCCTAAAGTTTTTTGTATTGATCCATTGGCAGTTCGAACGCCGGATTTTCCTGGTGTGTATTGTGTATAATTGGAAAAGTTATAGGTGGCTAAATCCTATCCTATACAGAACACGTTGGCACCAGTATCTAATAGACCATATTCGGTAAATGTTAGGAATGCTACTTTGGCATAAAATCTTTTATCGGACGGACAATTAACTATATTAGAGATAATATATTTGGATGACTTTTTCCTTCTTTTGAAATATAGTCGAAGTCGCCGGGTAGATCTCTTAGGACCTTTGAAAGTGGTGACTGAAATTTCAGATACCGAAAATATTTTATTTCTTTTTTCAATGTATTCTTGATATCTTTCATGATAAGGACGAATCGGGTATAGTAATTTTTGAATTGGTTGGTTGGGTCTTATTTCAGGTTTAAGAATAGTTATGGTATCTGGTAGATTTTCAGAGGGTTTCGTTTCGGTTTTAATTTCTAAGTTAGAGGGCGATTCGGTTTTAGTCGATTGGAGTTTTTTGGCTGAATTGAGATTTTACGTGTTGCACATTTAACACATTGCGGCTTGTACATATTTTTGGTACCACATCCATAGCAAAATACTTTACGATCTTTGAGACAATAATCCCAGAAATTACCAGTATCGTCACAGTTCCAACATTTCACAGTGGATGGGTCCTTATTGAGGGCATCTACACAAACATCGTTACTCAGTTCTTCAGAATCAAATTCATTTGAATTCAGTTCGGCAATATTTTTTCGAACATTTGAAATATTGTTGTTAGCAAAGTGAGATTTCTGATTTGAATATTTTCTATATGGTTCTTCATTCAATAAATTTTCTCTCATTTGAACTAATTTCCTGAGATGAGGAATAGTTAAAATGGGGACATATAGAAGTTCATGCCGAATATCTGGTCTCAGATTCCTTACAAGAATTTCGACTAATTGTTCTTCAGGAATAGAATGTTGAAGTCTATCAGCTATAGAACATATATCATCATAAAACGAATGGAAGGATTCTCCGGGTCTCATCTTTCTACCTCGGATAGCTTCCATGAGGTCAAAATTGGATCTAAGGTCTTTACATTGACACCGTAAAGCTCCACAAAATTCATTCCATTGAATGGAATCCACACTTTTGTGGTATCTCCAGTACCATTCTTTAGCTTTGCCTGTCAACATTAATGGCAAATTTTTGCAAATATATGTGAAGTTATCATTTAAGTGTTCTCTGGTTAACGTTTTTATCCGATATAGAAACTCATCAACTGATAGTCCATTGCGGGAGCCATCAAATTGGAGGTTCCAGTTCTGGATAAGTTACCCTATCTGGACGAAAAATAGGTGTATCAACCACATTGGAACGTTGATTGGAATAAAATCCATTGACACTATCAAAATTCGATTGCTGATTCAAATTAAGATCAGGGTTATTATTCCTGGAAGACATGGTTATAGGAATATCCGTATTATAAGCTTTAAACCCAAGATTAAGATTTTGGAAAATTTTACTAATATTTTTCTCAATCATTTGATTGATTCGAGAATAATCATTTTCATTTGAAGTAGAAGGGATTGCATCTTTAATTCGACCATTTTGGTTGGAGGGATTTTGCACCGTATTCGTAAAATTCATAAGGTTATGGTTGGACATGTGAGCTGAAGAATCTCCTGGAAGCTCGTCTATAGCATTTGTTGGAAATTCAAAATCCTGGCTGACATTCAGGGTTTCAGAATGTAATGTCCGACTTAAATTTCGAGTGATTGGGCGATTTGAAATGGAACCACGTCCTTTACCACGATAGGCTGGACGAGACTTTTTAATTGTTCTCGTCTGTGTGGACATTTCATTTGAATCTACACACAGAATAGGATATTTTTTAAGGTTTGATAATTCAAATGGCCCTTTACACAAAGGACATTGTGCCGAGTTCGTTATAGCTTGTTCTATACAGGAACGATGAAAAATATGTTGACAAGGGTCAATAATACAAAAATCTTGTAATTGGGAATTTATCCCATCATGGCAATAAGGACATTAAGCCCTCTTCTGCTAAATTTCCAGAATCCCTATTAAGGTTTGGCAGAGGACTTCTTGCTATAGACATTTTAATATAAAAAAATACAAAATCAAGAAGACAAAATGATTATCAACGAGATTACTTGGTATTTATTACCAGTATCAATATTGGATTTAAGGTAGATATTAGATAGTTGAATAGAATTATTTCTTACATTTGTGGGTGAAGTAATAAGGAAAACATTTGGATCTATCTAAGGATTGATTAGAAAAAGGAAAACAAAACTGGGCTATGGAGTAAATAATTGGATTATAAACTGTTGTAGGCATAACAACCCATCATTCTTGTATAACTTCAACTGATAATTTCGGACTTTGCTTCGCAACTGCAACAACAAAACGTATCCAGAAAATAATCAGGATGACGATAACTAAGTCATTACGAAAAAAAATTTATAAACCCATTATATACTTTACATATTTTTTAACAAATTACATTGCCAACATTTTGACTTCGGCAAAATATTATTAGCCGAAGTAAAAAAATGCCAAGTATTTACGGTCACTAATGCAAATATAAAGAAAGGAAAACTATTCTGACACCAATTTTTTTATATGTAATTTCATTGCTGCTTACCTAGTTGTTTTATAATGGATTTTTTTATTCGTGCTTGTGATTTAGCAAGGAGTAAAAAGCTTGACAATCGAATCGAAACTTCCTTAAGGGTAAAATTTTTTTGTATTTTAAAAAGATTACTTCAATCTTGAAATTTCATAAAATTCACCTGGTTTGTGTTATTATAATTTAGTCAATTATAAATTTATGTAATTTGAAAACTAGTGATTATTAAATGTTTCACTGATCGGTTATGCAACGATTGTGCTTTATCAAAAGTATGTTCTTTTTTATCCACGATCGGTTTAGATGTTGTCTCTAACGATGTATGAGAACAAAAGAACGATTTGATTTTTTAGAGCAGCTATGTGAGTCGTGTTCATACGTTTCATTAGTTTTCACCACTTATAAAGGTTATTAGTGAGAGCCTAACGAAAAAAAGTAACTGACAAAATAATCGTTTAACCCAACCGTTAATTACCAATACTATGACGATACGATGTTGACTCCGCCTACTCTCCGAAAAAATAAAAAAAAATATATGAAAAATAAAAAGATGAATTTTCCTGGTTGGGAGTCGAACTCCGGACCTTGCGACTTGAAGTCCAGCACGACTCCTCTGGGCTAACCTAAGGTGTGTGGGTGGCTTGGCTAATTGTTTACTTCAGCTTATGCGGTTGTAAAGGAGGGAATTATGTTGGCACTTTGTTTTGTTACCTTTAGAGGTGAATAAATATAAATAGTGGGAATATGACAATGTAGAAAAAAAATTTGGCGACATCCCAGCAAACATTTTTAACAGTATTGGTAATTAGATTAAGAATGTGAGCGGACCATAATTTCCCACAAAACCGAGTAATATCGATCTTTGAATTACGATATTAATCGGAATTAGATTAAATTAGCATGTCTTTAGCATGGTAAGTACCGAGAAGCTTACCATCTAAGTCTTCTAATTCGTAATAGACATTACCTACTTTCTTTCGGTTTTTTGCTGGTAAAAAAATAGGTGCAAGTTTGGCGTTAAACTTTTTTCGGCATTGCTTTGTGCAAAATTACGTCGGAAAACAGATTGACCGACAGTATAATTAATTGGTCGCGTCCTTAAATTGTACTGGTCTCGATTGGATTCTTGGGCTTTTGAAATATTATTTTTGATTTCCTTTCGAATGAGTTGAAGTTGGTCTTCTCTTCTGATATAACTGAATGGTTCATCCAGAGCTTTTATATTTTTCAATAGTGCGTACGTCTCACCGTGTGTAATCATATTTAGACCAAATACGGCAAAATATGGTGAGCATTTCGTAGCTTGATGAATAGAATTTCGTAAGGAACAACTTATATAGGAAACGTTGATCACTTTTGAGGTACGCACGAATACTAGCTATGATAGATCGATTAACGCGTTCAGACGCGTTGGCCTGTGGCGAATAAAGTGCAGTATAAACGTGTTTTACTCCGAACTTCGTTAAAAAGGAGTTAAATTCATTGGATTTGAATTGAGTACCATTGTCACTGACAATTTCTTCGGGTACACCAAACGCATGAAAAATGTTCTTTAGTAAGAAATCTCGAATGGGTATAGTGGTAAATTTCTTAAGAGGACATAGCCAGAGATATTTTGTTAAATGATCCAGTACAATCAAAAGGCCAATGTACCCATTTTTGGAACGTGGATAAGGACCCAGTATATCTATATATAACCTTTAAAAAGGTCTTATTGTTTGGGTTGGCTTTCCCATTTCAGGCTTGAGAATGAAATTGGGATGCTTAGAAGTTTTGCAGGTTTCGCAAGATCGGATATATTCTCTAACATCAGTTACCATACCTGGCCAGTAAAAATTTCGTCGTATCAGGTCCAGTGTTTTTACTATGCCACCATGTGAAGCTACAGGACTATTGTGGAAACTTAATATTAATGAATGTCTCATTTTTTCAGGAATCCATAACTTCCAAGCATTACATTCTTGAACGGAATCTCCTGTATAATGCTCTCTTCTGATATATACAAATTTGTCTATTATTTTGATGTCGGGATATTTGGAGGGGTTATCCTGAATTTTATGTCTTAATGCTATATAGTCATAGTCTCCAGAACAAGGAGAATGTAACTCGATTTCCGGCTCAACCTGATCGATGGCAGAAATCTCATCGACAGGTATTCTAGACAAGGCATCGGGCACAACATGGTCTCGGCCCTTTCGGTGGCTAATCGTAAAATTATAGGGTTGCAATTTGTAAACCCACCTTGCTAATCTACCCGTCAAGTCCGGTTGTTTCATCAGCCATAGCAGTGACGAATGATCAGTCACGACCTCGAAATCCTGTAATTCTAAATAGCATCTAAATTTCATTATAGCCTCTATTGCAGCTAGACACTCCCGCTCAGTCACACTGTAATTTCGTTGGACAGTGTTTAGCTTTTTAGACATGAATGCAATAGGACGTTCATTATTGTCTTCATCTAGCTGTACCTGTACTGCTCCAATGCCATAATCGGAAGCATCACAATGTAAATAAAATTTTTTTGTGAAGTCCGGATTAGACAAAACTGGTGCTGTAGTGAGTAATTTCTTTATAGCTTCGAAGGAATCTTGAGCCTCCGGAGTCCATTTGAATTTAGTTTTTGATGAAATGGTTTCAGAGATGGCAAAGGTGATCAAGGGAAAATTCTCAATGAACCTTCTATACCAACTAGCAAGGCCTAAAAATCCCCTAACCTGTCTGACAGTTTTTGGAGTTGGCCAATTGACAATAGAGTTTACCTTTTCGGGGTCCGTGTGAATTCCACCATCACCGATAACATAACCCAAGTATTTTGTCCTAGTGACACAAAATTGAGATTTCTCGATATTTAATGTTAAATTTGCTTTTCGCAGCTCATTTGCTAGACGGGCTAATATTGCTAAGTGACTAGTAAATTCTTCGGAGACAATAAAAATATCATCTAAATATCCGAATACACAATACCTAAGATCCGGTGGAATAATCATGTCAATAAGTCGACACATGGTCTGTGGAGCTGTACAGAGACCGAAAGGCGTCACTACAAATTGGTACAATAGCCTTCAGGGCACTGTAAACGCAGTGAGAGCCTTTGAAGCCTCTGGGAGTCCAATTTGCCAATAAGCATCTTTTAAATCCAGTTTGCTTATAATGTTTGCCTTGGGCAACCTTGCAAAAATACCTTTAATGCTAGGTAAAGGATAGGCATCCCTTTTCGTAACTAAATTTAGTTTCCTCGCATCCAAGCATAGGCGAACTTTATTAGGTTTTACGACCAAACGCATAGGTGACGACCACGCAGAGACGGAAGGCTCTATGACTCCAAGTGTCATAGAGTGTTCCACTGCAGGAGACACTGGATAAAATCGTTGTTTTACTGGTTTAGAGCCACCTATGTTTCAAATATGAAGTTCTACCTAAACCTTGCTTAGCAAAACTTGGAAACAGATCTGTGATGGTTTTAAGCTGAAGCTGTTGGTTGAATGTTAAGGGGTAATTGAATTCAAAAGGTATTTCAGATTTGGAAGGGGTTATCTGTGAATTCTTATTGGACAACGACTTATTGGATTCTACCATTGACACTTCAAGCTGATAAGGAGATGGAGAAGGCAGACTGGATGGATCAGTAGTAATGGAGTTATCAAAAATGTTGGGAGCCAATGAAAAAGATTTCCAAAAATCTAGGCCAAGTATGAGGCGTTGTGTTATGGATGGCACTATTAATAATTTGAGTTTGTTCGTTTCTCCTCGAAAATGCATATCAACAACTAAGTATCCTAAAGTTTTTTGTATTGATCCATTGGCAGTTTGAACGCCGGATTTTCCTGGTGTGTATTGTGTATAATTGGAAAAGTTATAGGTGGCTAAATCCTATCCTATACAGGACACGTTGGCACCAGTATCTAATAGACCATATTCGGTAAATGTTAGGAATGCTACTTTGGCATAAAATCTTTTATCGGACGGACAATTAACTGTATTAGAGATAATATATTTGGATGACTTTTTCCTTCTTTTAAAATATAGTCGAAGTCGCCGGGTAGATCTCTTTGGACCTTTGAAAGTGGTGACTGAAATTTCAGATACCGAAAATATTTTATTTCTTTTTTCAAGGTATTCTTGATATCTTTCATGATAAGGACGAATCGGGTATAGTAATTTTTGAATTGGTTGGTTGGGTCTTATTTCAGGTTTAAGAATAGTTATGGTATCTGGTAGATTTTCAGAGGGTTTCGTTTCGGTTTTAATTTCTAAGTTAGAGGGCGATTCGGTTTTAGTCGATTGGAGTTTTTTGGCTGAATTGAGATTTTACGTGTGGCACATTTAACACATTGCGGCTTGTACATATTTTTGGTACCACATCCATATCAAAATACTTTACGATCTTTGAGACAATAATCCCAGAAATGACCAGTCTCGTCACAGTTCAACATTTCACAGTGGATGGGTCCTTAATGAGGGCATCTACACAAACATCGTTACTCAGTTCTTCAGAATCAAATTCATTTGAATTCAGTTCGGCAATATTTTTTCGAACATTTGAAATATTGTTGTTAGCAAAGTGAGATTTCTGATTTGAATATTTTCTATATGGTTCTTCATTCAATAAATTTTCTCTCATTTGAACTAATTTCCTGAGATGAGGAATAGTTAAAATGGGGACATATAGAAGTTCATGCCGAATATCTGGTCTCAGATTCCTTACAAGAATTTCGACTAATTGTTCTTCAGGAATAGAATGTTGAAGTCTATCAGCTATAGAACATATATCATCATAAAACGAATGGAAGGATTCTCCGGGTCTCATCTTTCTACCTCGGATAGCTTCCATGAGGTCAAAATTGGATCTAAGGTCTTTAAATTGACACCGTAAAGCTCCACAAAATTCATTCCATTGAATGGAATCCACACTTTTGTCGTATCTCCAGTACCATTCTTTAGCTTTGCCTGTCAACATTAATGGCAAATTTTTGCAAATATATGTGAAGTTATCATTTAAGTGTTCTCTGGTTAACGTTTTTATCCGATATAGAAACTCATCAACTGATAGTCCATTGCGGGAGCCATCAAATTGGAGGTTCCAGTTCTGGATAAGTTACCCTATCTGGACGAAAAATAGGTGTATCAACCACATTGGAACGTTGATTGGAATAAAATCCATTGACACTATCAAAATTCGATTGATGATTCAAATGAAGATCAGGGTTATTATTCCTGGAAGACATGGTTATAGGAATATCCGTATTATAAGCTTTAAACCCAAGATTAAGATTTTGGAAAATTTTACTAATATTTTTCTCAATCATTTGATTGATTCGAGAATAATCATTTTCATTTGAAGTAGAAGGGATTGCATCTTTAATTCGATTATTTTGGTTGGAGGGATTTTGCACCGTATTCGTAAAATTCATAAGGTTATGGTTGGACATGTGAGCTGAAGAATCTCCTGGAAGCTCGTCTATAGCATTTGTTGGAAATTCAAAATCCTGGCTGACATTCAGGGTTTCAGAATGTAATGTCCGACTTAAATTTCGAGTGATTGGGCGATTTGAAATGGAACCACGTCCTTTACCACGATAGGCTGGACGAGACTTTTTAATTGTTCCCGTCTGTGTGGACATTTCATTTGAATCTACACACAGAATAGGATATTTTTTAAGGTTTGATAATTCAAATGGCTCTTTACACAAAGGACATTGTGCCGAGTTCGTTATAGCTTGTTCTATACAGGAACGATGAAAAATATGTTGACAAGGGTCAATAATACAAAAATCTTGTAATTGGGAATTTATCCCATCATGGCAATAAGGACATTAAGCCCTCTTCTGCTAAATTTCCAGAATCCCTATTAGGGTTTGGCAGAGGACTTCTTGGTATAGACATTTTAATATAAAAAAAATACAAAATCAAGAAGACAAAATGATTATCAACGAGATTACTTGGTATTTATTACCAGTATCAATATTGGATTTAAGGTAGATATTAGATAGTTGAATAGAATTATTTCTTACATTTGTGGGTGAAGTAATAAGGAAAACATTTGGATCTATCTAAGGATTGATTAGAAAAAGGAAAACAAAACTGGGCTATGGAGTAAATAATTGGATTATAAACTGTTGTAGGCATAACAACCCATCATTCTTGTATAACTTCAACTGATAATTTCGGACTTTGCTTCGCAACTGCAACAACAAAACGTATCCAGAAAATAATCAGGATGACGATAACTAAGTCATTACGAAAAAAAATTTATAAACCCATTATATACTTTACATATTTTTTAACAAATTACATTGCCAACATTTGACAGGTATGTAAATTTTGGAGAAAAACTTCTCGGTCAGAATATTCCGAAACGATCAGAAAACTGAAAATCCTGAGAACTTTCAACAAGTATTCCATACTCTGGCTAATGAAGAGTATGAAATTTAGTAAAAAAAAGGTAAAAGGGGCAATCAATCCCTTAAGGATAACCAGCAAATATTTGTAAATTCTAACAGAATTCCTACCTGCAATTCTACAAGACTTTACAAGTATCAGTAGTATGATTCGAATAAAATTTAATTCTAAGGAAAGAATACAATTTTATTTGAATGACATCCAAAAAGGATTAGATTCTTTGGCCCCACGCTGGGCGCCATTCTATTTATGTAATGTTCAATAAACTGTTGGTTTTCCAAATTGCTTGTACAAGGACAGTAGTCCTTGACTATACTCTTGACTTTTAGGATGAACATGAAGGATATACGATGGAACTAGGGTTATATGACATTCGAGAGCAATCAGACGAATGGGAGCCATTGATTTGCTAGCTTTCAGCCTTGTGGGGGGGTTCGTCTGTTATTGCAGTCAAATAAATATCCTTCCAACATAAACAAAAAATATTGATTATTGTAGACTCCCGATAAACAATGTAATATTGGTAATTAGACTAGTTTCTGGCCAACTATTGTACCCCGGTTGGTCCAGATATTATATAATTGATGTCGGAAAATCAATCCTAGATATTTATATACAATTCTTTTAGCAAACTCCTGATGTTCGTTGGAGTTTGAGCCTCTAAACCCATTCCCAACCATGGCCTCAAGGCTTTATTTTATTGAGACCCCAAAAGCAAATGCGTTTCCTCTCTAGACTACTTCACGACAGTAAGAAATGTATTGAATATTTAGAATTTCATCTTGTTAATTCAAGATTTATTAAATAAAATTGACATAAGCTCTTATAATATACCAAAAGAAATTCAGAAAATCAGAAAATTTAAATATAAGAGTTTAATTGTTTGACTATTCATTTTATGGACTATTTCTACGAAAATTTATAATTCTAGTTCAATATCTTAATGGCAATAGAAAGCAAATAATTACAATTTAGTTTGCTTCAAAAAATATGAATTTATAAAAAAATGAGTTCAGGAAATTATATAATAATTAGTATACATAACCCTATAACGTAAAGCAATTATATCAGTATAAAAAAAACTAAGAAGACAAAAAAATACCTAGATCAACGTTACAGATGCGTGATGTAATCAAAGAAATTTATAAAAAAAGGAGTTCAGGTAATAATATAATAATTAGTATACATAACCCTATAACGTAAAGCAATTATATCAGTATAAAAAAATTGAGATGACAAAAAAATACCTAGATCAACGTTACAGATGCGTGATGTAATCAAAGAAATGTATCTACAGTCCAAGGGAATAACACGTTTAGGCAATAAAGATTTCTGCCATTAGCTCAAGGATAACTTGTTCCAAAGGACATTTCTTCTCTAGTAGACGGATCCTTTTGATTACATGACATCCGAATTTTCTAAAGCATATGCAAATATTTTAATATGGAACTTCAATTTTTTTAACACTCACGATTGTTTTTTTGGTGTGTTTTCTATTTAATCACACATAATTAATTTTTTTGTGATG